>NC_044194.1:18902059-19130925 GCF_900880675.1 Sparus aurata | reverse complement strand
AGATATATATATATATATATATATATTAATTTAATTATATATATTATAATAGTATTATCCTATATATATATATATATATATAGAGTAATCTTACTATATGTAAACTTCTGACTTTGAAGAAAGTAATAAAAAATTGTCTAAAAAAATCCTTTTCTCATTATTCTGGCATTTGCAAATAGAAATAATTTTGGTAATCCTAACGGACCTAAAACAGGAAAAGTGACTGTCTGATTTCATGTCAGACAGGGAGAAAAAAAAGCATATGTGTCTTTTTATATAGTGTATGTAAACTTCTGGTTTCAACTGTATATGCCATGATAACCTCATTTTCTTTTGGGGATTAAAATTTGTCTGTCTGTCTATCTGTCTATCTATCCGTCCATCCTTATGCTTATTGGTTGACCTTTACTTAATACGGTGAAGGGGATTGTGGTGCCGGTGTTACAGCCAACAAGTCTGCCAAACGGCTGACCGCAGTTTAAGTCACACCATTTTTAAGGACACCTTGGGATGTTACTATCCGTTTGTGTCATGTGAAAAGCACATGTTTTTATTAAGGAGAACTGCAGATATTTCCATAATTTTTTGTGGCGCCCAAAACTTTGGGCTTCCTATTTTTCATGGGAAGTCCTACTATCTCAATCTTTGATTGTGGTGACTAAAACAGGTATTCTAAGCAAAACAAAATGTTTTTTGTGCCTAAACCTAAGCAGAGTATAAGCACAACGTTGTAACAGGAGAAAAAAATAAAGAATCAAAGACTTTTATTGTGGTGCTTAGGTTGCTATTTTAGACAAAATTGAGGTGTTCACTGAGCATGCCTGTCTGCAGGCTCTGTAGACAAGACCAACATGTTTACAGGCTGCCTAGCTGGCTCAAACAGTGAGTGAGGCTACATTTCAAGATGCGTACACACACACCTTAAACAGATTAAGCATCTGCATAAATCTTTACCTAAGCAGGTTGCTGGGTCACACAAATCTGGGTTTAAGCTAAATGATCTTTCTGAATGGGTTTGCCTGACACTCGAGGTGTGAATCTGGCATGGATTACAGTGACAGTACACCAGGGGGGTTTGACCTCAAGGTGGATTTTGAAAGCTCCGTCCACAGTTGTTTTCAAGCTCAGTATTTATTTTTCTCCTTACAACTGCTGTGTCAAGTATTACTTGGAGGAATCATTGCTAGCTTGATGTCATAAAAAAATCAGGTGTAAAGTGTCAGTTGAGGCAGCTCTGTTGTTCTTGGTAGTGCGTGGACAATATTTACTGTAGTAGTGTAACTTGTTCTGAAGGACAGAATTCTCTCCGTATCAACTCCCACACTCAACATGATAAAAGTGGGTACACCTGTGCACCTTTTGTCACAGGCACTGAACCTTGACAATATCCGTCATAACCTAGTTTTCATGTCAAAATAAACAAACACTTATTTGTCAAATATTTGAGTGCACTCTGACACACACATCCCCCTCCTTCTGAGTGAGTGCATGTGTTTGTGTGTGTGTGTGTGTGTGTGTGTGGATCCCACATTCTGGTGGTGCACTCCAATATTAAGCCTCCCTCTGGGGCTTTGATGTGTCAACTGATTTCTGGGGGTGGAGGTGCAGAGCGATTTACAGTGGCAAGAGATATGATCAAATGCACCCGGAGACAATACATCTGGATGTGCAGTGAGAGCGGAGCCTGCTCATGTCAGAGGAAGGAGGAAAGAGAGGAAGGTGCACAGTGTCTAACCTCAGGCGGAGTGTCATCTCAGCTGGGTGGATTTGTATCGCAGTTTTGATGTATTTCACTCAAGCTTTCCCTTGTAAAAGAGACTCAGTATACTTCTTGAAGAAAAAAAGAAAATGGTTTCTGCTTTAGTTCCTCTGAGAAAGTGATGAAAGGTAAATTTATGTCAGGACAGTTATGATGTATATGTACATGAGTACTTCCATTTCCAACAACTTTGTATTTCTTCTTATCTTCAATTCAGAGGCAAACAATGTATAATTTCAATACTTTCTTCTCCACTGACAACGTTAACACTAAGCACCCTGCAGGTTTAGTTTAAAGCAACATTGTGTAACTTTAGTGCCTGAAAACAACAGCTTCATGTTGATGGTTCGGTGTCCTGTAACAGGGTGAATGGTGTCTCTGTCTCAACCACTCCGCCCCTCTATCATTTGTTTCTGCACTATGTAACTTCAGTGAGAGGGAAGGATCACAGTGTTACTCACATGTTTACTTCAAAATAATCAACACATACAATTGTTATGACCAAATGAGTTTTGTTTGTAGTAAGCACCTACATTACATCTAAAATTGCGGGGCACCAAATCACACAAAATTTCAGTTTCTACATAATGTTACTTTTATAATGAAAAATGTTATCACCACAACTATTTAAAGTAGTTAAACCACCTTAATACCTTTTGAATGTGAGATGATGAACACATGAATGTGTCAGAAATCCAACTTGAGTTGCACTCAGTTGAGCACATACTATCACTAAGGCTCAACAGTCCCCTTTAAATCAGTCAAGCCTATCCAGTATCAAATAGAACATATTCAAATCTGCCAGATTCAGGTTTTATTGGAACAGCATCAAATCAAATCTAAATTTTTTTTAAAAAAAAACCTAGATCCATCTATTTATCCACACCTGCCCCAAAAGTTTTTTTTTGTATTTTGTATTTTGGGCCATCCTCCATCCAAGTTTCACGGAAATCCATTCACTAGTGTGTGCAACTGTGCTGACAAACCAACCAACCACCAACCAAAGAACAAAAAAATATAACCCCCTTGGCAGTAATAATATAATGTACATAATTCTTTAATACAACATGTCATTCTGTGTAATGAGTATGTTTACCTTTGGTATATTTTTAAGATAACACTTTTGTTTTAGTAAAAACTGAAAACGCAAGACTTTTGCTTGCGACAGTATTTCAGCACCATGTTATTGCTAACTTTGCAAGTACTGCTGAAATGTATCCTTCTAATGCTATTGCTACAGTATACATACTTAACAATATAAGACATAGTGTACATGGTGTGATAAGGCTGAGTGATACTAAGAGGTGGTGCAGTGGGAGTGAGAGGTATCACCTTCATTGAAATCGACTTCAAATTTTAAGTCGTTTGAGGTGATTACATTCCAGAATCAAACTTAAGACTGAGGTCGATCAAATAGTCCCAGGGTAAAACTCAGTAAAACCACAAAGGATGCACGTGGCTCAGCATATTAATCTATTCCTCCAACTTGTAGCCTTTGCATCTGTGGCGTAAATGGACACTCTGTAAACTGAGCTAATGTGCAAATCATTAACTTAACAGTTTGGATATAAAGGTCCTGCGCATGTGTGACTGCTTGGAGGTCACAATGACATGTTCCCTTTCAATGATCACATTGATTCACAGTTTAAGAGGTCCCATGTCTTTGTTAACATTGACGTAGAAACAGTAACGGTGTCCTAGTTTCATTTATCGATTGTATACGACCAGTGTTCACTGTGCAGAACGGATGTTTAAAATATGTATCAGGTATCAATGGCACTATGTGCATGGAAGTGTACAGTACTCAGAATTGGTGTAATTGGTACAATGTGGGATTAAAACAAAATAAACATACTGTGTTACATTAAATACGTTTCCCTTCAAAAGAACCACGCTGAAACTACTATGCCAGCATGATGCCTGTTCTTTGGGCTATCTCTATTAGTCTTTCGTGGCTATACAGAATTGTCTTGCTGTTAAGAGTTCAGAATTTTCTTACTAAAAAAAACCTTTCTGTTCCTAGTTTTGTGTGATAACGACAGCAAACAATAGAGGGGTTCACAAGTAAAACACTGCTCAATTGTGCCAACAATGATCAGAAACTCCACAGAGTAACCCGTATTACACAAACAGTGAAGGTTGAACATTACAACCTACCTTTTCAGCATAATAACTCTGGACAGAAGTTTTACAACAGGGATAAATGGCCATGACCTTACCTTACAAATGTCTTCACTATCCAGCTGTCTCTTCATTCGTGGCTGCATGAGAACAGGAATTAATCCTGCAAAGCTATCTTTAAAGCAAATTCTGCAAAAGTTGGAATTTTATCTCCACTATGTAAGTTTGAGAGACAGCATTAATCAATGGGTGTCAATCGGGACCATATAAAATGATAAGAAGTTGAGTTAGGAGGGGACCACTGGGAGCTTCAAGTTGAGAGCAGGACAGGCGAGTCAGAGCTGGGCACATCTCTGCCTTGTGTCGAAACCAAACTGTACACGATGGGGTTATTGATTAAATGTTCTCTTAAAAGCCCAGTTGGATGGAGAAGGTCACACCAAGGTTGTCACAACAGGGAATGGAGATGCATTTGACCTGTCAGTTGAGGATAGGCTTTGAGTGGGCACACAGCCCTTCTGTGGTAGGAAAAGGCACGGCAATCTTC
Source organism: Sparus aurata (assembly GCF_900880675.1). NCBI lineage: Eukaryota > Metazoa > Chordata > Actinopteri > Spariformes > Sparidae > Sparus > Sparus aurata. The sequence continues at coordinate 19,126,498 of NC_044194.1, read as the reverse complement.
TTAAATGGAACCTGCTCATGCTGAAACTCACTTGGCTCGACCCCTATGGACCGAGGTAAGTGTCAAAACATCTGAAAAGGAGTTTTCCTGCTAGAACTGTTCAGAGGCCATCAGTGGACTGCATATAATATATTTGTCTTCAAACATGCAAGGAAGTTATGATGGCTAGTAGATGGCGTGTAATTGTATGAGTTTCCAATAATGGGAACATAAACACAGAAATAATTTGAGCTAATTGACCAGAGAGCAAAGAGTGCAATAATTATTATTATTATTATTTAAGGCTCTTTCAAAAGGGTTAATGTGTAAATGATTTGGATAAACTGTTTTCTATGAACAAGCTTGGCACTTCTCAAGAATGTGTGGTTAAAATTCTTTGTAGAGCTGAGGGGAACTACAATGGAAAGGAGAAATAAGGTTTTTTGAAAAGTAGTCCCTTGAGAAGGTATATTTGAGATCAACTGGCCGATTAGGGGATGAGGAATGACCTCATCACTGATGTGGCCATTGTGCCCGACTGTTGTGATGTAGAGGGAGAGAGCTGAGCTGGCAGAGTTTGTGATTTAACCAGTCAACCAACGTTCTAACCCTCACTTACAGTTTTAAGCTTTGGGTAGTGACTGGAAGGACTGGCTCAGTCTTAGGGATAGGGCGAGGCCAATCCAGCCACCCTTCACGATAGGGTAAGGAGCTTAGACATCTGAAGGAGGCTCAATGTAGAGCCCTTTACAGTGTGTTGAAAGGAGACAGTTGAGCAGGTTTGGACACCTGATCAGATGACTTCCCATGTAGGTTTTCTGGCCTTGTCAGAGATTGCACATTTCATCTGGCTTGGGAGCCCAAGGGTTTGGCCCCAGATAAGCAGCGCAGAATAGATAGATGGATGGATACACTCTACCCCATACTGTATAATAAAATAAGCCATATCGTAATCCTGAATACTTGACCTCTGATCGACTTTACAGCCAAGACTTCAGCTCCTCAAGGGCACTTTGACAGCAGCGTTTAAGAGAGAGAGACTTATTGTAAAGTGGGATTTGGACCCGTGGACCCCCCTGTTTCAGTCAGCGCTACATTCTGCCCGACAGAGTCGAATGCAGCAATAATTGGCCACAGCCTGCCAGGACGGAGTCGTTTAGATTTGGAGGAGAGCACATGCTGTGAGGTTCCCTTTCATGGTGACCATGTTCCTGATTTGGCACAACTGAACCCCTTGGGGAGGATGAAAACAGCTGGGCAACACAGCTACACACAGCTACACACGCCTACACACAAAGATCTCTACTCCCAGTGCTCATGCTCACTTTCATTCTTTTAACTTCAATGCTGGAATCAAAAGGGTCACATGCAGCTGCAAACTGGTGCAGACCCTGGCATGCCACTGCTGCTGAATGATGGGAACACTAAAACATTAAGACAGTTAAAGTACAGCCTGAAAATATGAGTTTTTCAACAAGATGGCCTGGTCTGTCTCTTTGAAAAATAATTTTATCAAGACCGATAAAATGTTTTGCTTTTACTAAATTAACATCCTGTGCTGGTACACTGAGTATTCCAGCAAGTGTACAAAAAACAACTTTCTTGCACCGATCAAAAATATGAAAACATGCAAAACTTGGTTTTCCATCTCTTTGAGCTCCTCAAAACAGCCTGCTGGCTCTCTGCATTTAAAGGTTAAATATATGAATTTGAACATTAGAGTTATTCCAACTACAGTAGCAGTATCAGAAAAGCCGCTGATAGTGCCGAAATTGCAGGTATCGGTATGGGTATCAGCGAGCATGTATGCATTGATCCTATAACATGTAATTTAAAAACAGGATCCTGCTACTTCCCAGTGAAAGAGCCCCAAGAGAATGCCCTCCCCAAACTTTATGAGACGGTGAGGGAACACATTTCATGTAGGCTGAACGACGTGCAGCTAATCAGCTTTACTACTGACATTTTGGCCGCCGACGAAGGTATTTGCTGAGTCTGCACACTGGGTGGACAAAGTATCGCCATCAACATTTGCCCTTCAAAGTGTGTTGCTGCAAGCAAACCAGTTTCATGACTATGTTTATAGGGAATTATTAATTCCTGCATTTATTTAAGTTGTTGTTTCATTCCTGTTTTAAACCGTTCGTTTTAAAAAGTGGCTGCACTTTGACAGTTTTCAAAGGAATTGTCATCCTTTCGTTATTTGTCCTTTTTTTGGTTATGACTGACTGTCAAAATAAATTATAAAATAATGTCATCATCATTCTCTGTAAGGTTGTACATGAGCCAATATAAAGAAAGAGAGAAATATTCCTCATACAAATAGAACCACTACTACTTGTATTCAAATAATACTTAAAGTATTCTTTTCAAACACTACTATGAGTTCAATTTAACCATTGAGTTTTAATGCATTATCAATAGAAGGTATTCGATCAAAGTGGTTTCTGATTCTCCAAATTTTCAGTGTAAATTACTCCCAATTCCTGCTCTGTTCTGCTTAGTAGTCACAGTCTGCTCGCCTAACCTGAGCCAGCCGCAGAGTTGTTGTTTTTTTTGTTTCTTTGTATGTCAGGTTATCCATTGATAGTGAACAGAAATGCAGATGAAAGGTTTAGATATTTATTCAGATTTGAGTACTGAGTAATCAGTTATGATTTTAAAAATAATCAAGTAAGTATAAGTAAAATTCCAGACTTGGAAAAATACACATAAAAGTGCAAGTACCATAAACAAAGATGTAATTAGTTACTTCCAGTACTGGTAAAGATATAGTCAAGTAACCACATCCAGAAAAGAGAATGACATCCCATACCCCCCGTGTGTTTTGTAATTAGAGCTGCAAAGATTAGTCAATAAATCCATTGAAAGAAAATTACACGCCAACTAATGAGATAATTGTTATTTCAAAGTCATTTTTAAGGCAAAATTGTCAAACATTTTCTCATTTCAGCTTCTCACATCTATGGATTTGCTGCTTTTCTTTGTCATTAAAGATGGTACATGTAGAGTCTTTTGGACTGTTGATTAGCACAAAAGAAGCAATTTGATGTCCCTTTGGACACTGAGAAATTGTGGTAAGCATTTTTCACTTTTCAATACAATTTATAGGCTAAATTAATTGATTAATCTTAAAATTAATTGGCAGATTACTCTATGGTGTAAAATAATCTATAATTACTGCCTTAATCTGGGCTTCTCTGTTGTTTGTAGCTCGGAAGGCCGCGCATGCATGATAGAGCACAAAAGTCCTTCTCTGTCTTCCTCATGTCCTTATTCAACATGGCCTGCCTGGTTAAGCAAATATTCTTGAAACGATGCCAAGGAAGATGGGCGAAAAAGGATTGTTTTTGGTACGTGTGGACATGGCCATAGAAACAGAATCTTGATTCACGTTTGATCAGCGCTGACTAGTTTTGCAGTTTGATTCGAGTTCCGTGAGCAGTTTGTGTTCAGATGCTGCTTTCTGTTTTGTTTTGTTTTATGTTTTTGTTGAATCTTATTTTTTTCACATGTACTCAGTGAACGACATGCATATTTGCTTGGGTCAGAGATGCTTTTGATGCTATGTGATGTCTAGTGGCAGTGAATATCAGTGTTTCATCTAAACTTTTTTAATTGCCAAAAAATGCATATATACAATGGTTACACATGACTTTAGACTTCACCTAGAATTAACATTTTAACATTAACATCCTACTTTCCTTTATGGTTGGTAAAGGAGCTAAAAACAATTATCCCTCTTATTCTTCAGAGTCCTGTGTACAAGTTTTCGCCTGAAATTTGCCATGCAGTCAAATATTCTCCCAGCAGACAAACTGAATCCCCTGCAATTACACAACCCCTGTGTGTTTACAAACAAACATGTCTAAATGTGATTTCTCCTATTATGCTAGCAGCTTGAGAGCCATGACTCCAGCTCATAATTTGCAAGACAAAGCAGGTGGAAGCACTCCAACCTATGTTAATGCTTTTCAATGAGTGTTAGCGAGAAGGCCAACACAGGGGTGGTCCTTATTTACCCAGCTGTTACTGTAGGTTGAGTCAAATCAAGCTGACACACCCTCACTATTGCCGGCCTCACAGCAGCGTGAGTAGAGGAGGATTAGCTTGTATTACATGCTTTACTATGATGCTGGCTTGCACAAATCCTCTCCTTCCTCTTCTCCTGCTGACTTAACACTGGAGTGTGTACCATAAACCAACACCAAAAGCCCAGGAAGAGCATCTGTCCTTGCAGTATGTCATGAGATTTTATTGAGAATACAATTTGCTTTTTAATTAGATATAGAAGCGGTTACATGCAACAGTTATGCTGACCTAACAGGACCATTTATTTAACGAGTATTGCTTTTGGACCTTCAGTAAGTCCTCAGGGATCATATTGTCACCCTGATCCCCAAACGCCCTTGGCACTTAATTAATCAATTGATGTGATTGAGTGGCCTCTGTGTGCGAGACATAATGAGCTCCTGATTAAAATCATTACAGGAGGACCTGTAGACACTGTCACGACTTGTGGGTCTCCCCATCGGAACATGCTCCACAGTGTTGTAACATTTTGTAAACTGGCCAAAAAAATCTAAAGGATGAATGTCATCAAAACGAAAGCCGATAATCTTAATGTAAATGTCTTGATGCAACAGACTTTATTTTCACAGAGATACAGAGGGGTGAGGCGCTATTGAACTACAGAGCTTGGAGTCCACTTAAAAGACAAAGTGGCATAAATGGGAGCTTAAATAGACAAAGTTCACAGATACAATATTTAAGATCACATTAATCTCAATCTCTTTGAGCTCTCATTGCATTCAAGGTCAATGCTTATCGCCACTGTGTAGCCATTGAAAAACAGAAGGGCAGCTTGGGTTTCAAACAAACATAAATAACAGCGTTTTTTTTTTTTTGTTTGTTTTTATAAAAAAAGAAAAAGATTCAGCTTGATTACTCAGTTTACCATTTATCATGAAGTGTATCCATATCCATTCATCTGTCTCCTAAACGACTTGTCCTCTACGGGGTCGTGGAGAGCTGGAGCCTCTCCTATTAACAGGGGTGAGGGGTGCAGGACGCCCGTCACAGAATACCAGTCTGTCACATCAGCATTGAGTTGGCCAACAAAGGTGATATATAGACATGCCCCCATTTTAAAATACTGGCATGTGTAACTAAATAAAGGTAAAGCTGTATAAAAGATGTTAATACCCTATATCTATCCGACCTTACTAAGATTTTCAAGATGGTGCTGTTCTTTAACCATGCATTAAGTGACGAGCTATTGTTTTAATTTTAAGTAAAGTCTGCTAAATAAGGATTAGGCAGTAAGACTGATGCCAGATATGAGTATAAAAAAAAAAAATAATTTCAAGATTAAATCCAACTGTTCTCAGAAGTATAAAATCATTACACAAACACATACCAACCATATTTCACAGCATACATGGAAATATCAGGGGACATTTTCTTATCAATAGTTTTGTTCAATAAACTTTCAGTCAGCCGCTCTGACATGGGGGAGATAAGCACATGAGAAAATGGTTGGATGGAGGATTGGTATCACCGTTTGCTGAAGAATGACCCATAACAAAACTGGACTGGTGAAAATGAAATGATCAATACTTACTTGGACGTGTTTTCAGTAGTAGACACTACATGTCAGTCATAAAGAAGTTTCACATTCAGGTTACGGTGCGGCTGAAGCTCAGCAGGTAGAGCAGTTCGGCTAGTGATCAGATCAGAAGGTCGCTGGTTCAAATCCCGTCTCCCCTGGGCTGAGCTGAACTGCATGTCGAAGTGTCCTTAGGAGAGATACTGAACCCCAAATTGCTCCTGAGGGCCCTGCGATGAGCTGGCGACTTGTCCAAGGTGTACCCTGCCTTCACCTGGAGACAGCTTGGATTGGCTCCAGCAACAAACCCTGCGACCCCTTGATAAAAGGGATAAAGCGGCTACAGACGATGACATGACATTCAGGTTTCGTCTTCAAGATCTGCTACCATTAAATACAGCACATCTTCCTACCAAAATTATTAAAGGTCAATTTCCAGCAACTCCCAAAACAACATATATCACCGTTTCCAAAACAATGTGACTGGTGCATCGTAAAGGTATTTCAGACCCTTGTTGTACAGTTGCAATTTGACTAGGTTTAGGCACTAAAATTAATTGGTTAGGCTTAGGAAAACACTATGGTTTCAGTTGAAGTAACTATATTACATCTTCACTTTACAAGCTTACCTGCATAAGTACCTTGCATGACGTTAAATGCATGACATTACTTATTATTATCAGTGTCAACTTGTGGTTTCACATTGGACACGCACAGCAGTCTCCTGGATTAAATTACTGGGCTTGTTTAATGAGGATGCTTCACTAGAATAGACACTATTCACCCTGTTACAAGACACTGTATACTGTCAACATGATTTGAGGCTGTTATTTTAAGGTAGAAAAGTTACATAATGTTGCTTTATAATGCAATTTGCCCACCCCAGTAAAGTACTGGCCTTTCTTTCCACAATTATGGTGATTTAACTTCCAGTATGTTTGATTGTAAATGTCCTACTTCTCACAGCAGTAACTCTTTACGCCAACAGACATCATGATGTTGAAAATAGACGTTCCAAATGATCGAGTCAATAGCAATAAACATTTACTTTAAACTCCCAAAAGAGCTAATTGGCATAGTTTCATAAGGTTGATTGAGACTGATTGGTGGAAAATTACAGCACAAGTAAATTGAAAAATCATCAGCTGTCAGCTGTGTCATAATTGACACAGCCGACAATGACTAATTGTGCTCTCAATGTGTTTTACACAGAGTGTCTGTGATGTGAAGAAGATTTTTCAGCTGCATTTAAGGTAAAAAAAAAAATGGGGTTATAAAATAAAATTATAAAATTCTCTTAACTGACTCAAAAAGGAGGAAAAAGGAAAATATAACATTAAAGGCATTAACATGTTATGTTATCATTTAACTGACGGCAGCGTTAAGTAACCTTTTGCAAAAAGAACCACAATGATCCTGGACTAACCTTATGAATGCCTCACTTAGTGCACAGAAATCCAACATATAAATGATACGTTTTAATGAAGTCACCACAGCAGCCTCCACGGGACACTTTTCTAAAACTGTTTCTGTTGAGACTGACGTCTTTCCAATAGCGCTGCTCCAGTCAATACATTTCTGCGTGGATCACTGGCCACAGACTACATCAAGCTGCCATGAAAACTTTGAAGTACCAAAAAAATTCTAAAAGAAAGGAAGTCAAAATGCACTGATTAATCCCACTCCCCTCCTGCTTAATTCACACACGTCTTTATCGAACTAGAAATTGAGGACATGGTTTCCAGTTATTAAGAGCTGAATTCTGAAGAGCCCTTTATATTCTCATAATATCACACTTAAAAAAGAATGTGACTTTACTGTCTGTGAAAAAGACAATTCTATTGTCAGGAAATTGGAGACAGATTGAATATTCCTTTACAACTATAAATGTGATATTTTCCCATTTTACTTCGTAGCTGAGTCACGTTTGAAGCCATCAGAAATTGATGAATTCATATCTTTTTAGATAATCTTCTTAGCATAATTCACCACTCAAAAAGAATTTAACATTAATTAGACTAAGCACTGTGTGCCTAACCACACCTGTAATCCCTTCAGTAATTGGCGAGAATTTTTCTTTTTTGTTTTTTAATGCCAGTTCAAATATTTGCTTGTGCGGCATTGATCATACACTTTGCGTTTAATTAAACAAGCATCAGATTTAACACTGCAAAATGAATGCTTCATCTTTAGCTGTCCGTGTCACATAACTTGTTTGGTTTCAAAGAAAGTTTCATGAAACTTATCTTCGAAAAAACTGTCAGAAGAATTATTTCAGTCAGCAGAGTTCAGTTGAGAAATAACTTCCCTGCATGTCTTGAAGGCTTTGCTTAATGAATCATATTAAACACATTCAGAATCCTGATAATATCTGAACATTTTTCAAGGATAAAAAATACAATCTCATTTAACTGATCATTCAACCGTGCTTCTGGCTAATCACATGTGAACTAAAATTACAACATGTGAAAATACAGCTACGTCACATGTGAGGGCAACATTGATGGACAAGTAATTCTTTTTTTTCTTTTTTTTCACATATGAATGAAAATGAAACGGGACATTCACGTCCACATAGCATTTTTTTACATGTGGATTAGACTTTGCACACGTGGCAACAAAACATGGCACATGAAATCTGAAAATTGCTACTCTTTTATTTTCTGACTTTTTCACGTGTAATTGGCCCTTTTCACATGTTAACTAAAATTATAACGTGAAAATAGTAGTTGTCAATTTCCACATTTTTGCAATTCCCCTTATTTCACACGTCGATTAGAATTTAATAGAACATGTAAATTACTGCCAAAATGTATTGATATGTTATTGTTATTTAAAACATGCTTCTCCCTGTTTCTTTCCTATTTTTACTGTAAAATTCCTTTTCAGTCTGTTTAAGGCTTTACTTAATAATGCTTTCCAAACAAAGGTTTTCAATAAAACATGTAGAAACATTAGGTAAACAGTGGATGTTAGCAAAATATAAGACACAGCGGAACTCTTTTAATCTGTTATTTTTCTTAAATTTCATCTCTCTTGATGAGTTCCTTCCATTGAGTCCCCCTGTCACATCAACGGTGACATGCATTTACCCCTATCTGGCCTCACTGTCATTTGCTTGAATGCATTTCAACCCTTGACTTGTTCCAACACACCATTACGGATGAGGAGGAAAAAGAGGATTTCTGAAGTGAATGGTGTCAAAACTGTTTGCTTTTTGCTCCATCAAAAAAAAGCCTGGAAGCGGCTTTCATGCTCACGTCTAACGGTTGACATCTTTACCACATTATGGTTCATGGGTCGTTTTGAGGTTGTCGAGTGCAGAAGTATCAGCTGGTATCTGAGTAAACCTGGGCCCTTTCTTTATCTCTCTGCTGCAGCTTTCAATTCCTCACTGGAAAAATAAAAATAAGTCTTCAACCCCCCTGCCCCAACGTTTCAAGCAATTGCAATATCAGCAAAAAGGGCTGAAGTAAATATACTGTGGTATTGATCGGTCATGCATTAGCATTTTAGGAGATTAAGCAGGAAACCGTGGGGGCATTCAGTTTTTCCATACCGCCGTCAAAGTGTCAGTCATCAATCTTTTAGCACACATGCACACGTGCGATCCTTGAGAGATATCTCAAATAAAGACAATGAACTGTCAGATACAGCCGGCATACTGATATTATAATCTTTGGGGCGAAATGGTGACAACCAATTTCCTTTCTTGCTTGAATTAGAGCAGATCCAGGTAGTATTTAAAGCTCACGTCAGGTCAACATTGCGTCAATACTGCGACTGCAAGGAGCCTGTGTGAAATATCATGCTGAATGTCCCATGACAGCAGTTGTGTTGTGGTAGTTAAGGGGCAGTTATACGACCGGGAGGATAAATTGAGGAAATTGTAGATGTCAATGGAAGTAGACATTCGGTCCAAAACAGAATGTCCAATATTTGTGAACAGACATCAGGGGGGATTGCAACACAAACGGCAATTCTCTTATAATTTGACATGGAGAAAAAATTACTTGCAATCCAAAATGTACTGAATTAACATTTAAATGTTAATTAAAAATAATTGAATAATGTAGTCAGACACAATGAAATTATATAACAATAGTAATTGTTCTTGACTTATTTGCATTGACATTATCATCGAATACGTCATCTGATGTTTCAGTCGCTTGTTCATATCAAACAGAAGTCTGGTTTCTAGACCCAGCCATGTTGTTAAGCACTCAATTGACTCTGCGCTTGCTGTTATACTATACATGAATGCAAAACAGTTTTGCTTGGCAGATTTGTAAGGCTGATGTATGAGAATTATCAATAGCATTATACAGTGCATGTCTTCTTAATCTCATTTATGATTTGAAAACACATGACAATACTGCCACTTAAGTGGCTTGTACATTATCTGCACACAGCAGAAATAACAAGCAAAAAAACCTCACTCTGGACAGTATATCACCACTATGGACTGCTAACACCCAGGGTTGGCTCCAGCCATTTTGGTGCTCTAGGCTAGATTAGGATTCGGAGCCCTTGCTCGAAGCCCGCCGCCGCAATGTATGGACAACGGCAATCAGAAACACCAATCGACATTTTTATAACTTCTCAAACAAAAACAAAGAATAAAGCAGCACAATATAACAATACACTGTGAAATCAAAGTTCCAGTGAAGGTTTCACTCAACTATTTACAGAGTCAGTTCTAGTGACAGCAATTTCTTTTTCTTTTTTGCTTCAACACTATCTGTTGAAAAAGTGCTATGGTCAGTGATGGACTTTGTACTTTTGTAGAACTCACCTGCCTCAGGCTGCGTTACGCTGGAGGAAGGTGGCGTGCTGGATGTGGTGGTGCTGCTGCTACTGCTTGTTGCCCGACCTGCATGTCGTTAGACCTGGGTATTCGGGGCTATTGCCCCAGATGTTTTGGGAATAGCCTTGGATCTCTGTGCCTTAAAAAAAATAAAAAGATAAATAAATCAAATATAATTGCCTAATGATGAAAAGAGCCCCAGAGGTTTTTATGTGGTTGCATATCAAACGGCCAGCAGCCACAAATCACCAGCGCAAATTGCACAGAAGCTGACCTGGCTTTCCTTATGGCATATGCCCATATATGGGCAGAGTCAGAAAAATGTGTTGCAAATTCAATGTCAGTGTAATTCTTTCCCCCTCTATCCATCACCAGAGCCCATCTATTAGCCTACCGCTTATTACCATCGCAGCTTTATAGTAGTTAATTATTATGGATATACAGAGGTTTATAGTAGTTAGTTATTATGGATATACAGAGGTTTATAGTAGTTAGTTATTATGGATATACAGAGGTTCTTTGGATATAAAAAAGTTGCAGCCAGAGCAAGAAGACGTGGAGAGTGAGACATTATCTCCCCCAGCCCCTGATAATACTTCAATCAGCTGAGGTTCGTGAAAAATTTAATTGTGGTCGTGGGTGTAGACTGGGTGTGTAGTCTCTGTTAAATGATTTTTTTTTCTCTCTTAATACCCTACAAAGCCTACTGTAGGCCTAATGCAGATAGACAATGAAGCAAATAAATTATAATAGGGACTGTTCTACCTGCTCTAACAGCCTATGCATACAGCACAGGTCTTATTACAGGTCATATTATCTTTAACGTAAACATTACTCAGTAGGCCTATAGTGAGGGAAAATTTGCTTTATTTGTGATTAAAATATGATGATGAGGACAACAATGGAGGGAGGAGAGAGATGTGCATTTTCTAGCTGGAATTACAGTCATTATTTTGAGTTCATGTCAGGTAAAGATGAGAATATTAAGGTTCGTTGTACACTCTGTACTGGCGACAAAGTACTATCAAGCTTCAAAAACACAACATCAAATTTGCAGAAACATTTGGAGTCGCAGCACAGCACAGTTTAGTTTAGTTTACAGAGCAGGTCCCATCAGGTGGTGTTAAGCAGAGACCTGCGAGCAAAGACACGGCCACAACTTCTGCAGGAGGTCCCCCACCACCCAAACACCAAAAGCTGGACTTCGGTGCAAAATAAGTAAGTGGGGGAGAGTTGAAGAAGTTGGTCAGGCGGTATGTTGTAGAGGAAATGCTGCACTTAAACATGGTTGACTCGCCCTCGTTTCGTGCCATAATAAACAAGATCCCTACTACTATCAATGCCATGCTTGGCGTTACTGTTAAAAATGCACTTCCAATAAAGTGAGTATTGGCAAAACCAGTCGTCATGTTTATGTTGAGGCGGCGGGGGTGTTGTCGGCAGCTGCTGAATGTAACTAATAAAGTAACTTGTAATCTAACTTAGTTACTTTTAAAGACAAGTAATCAGTAAAGTAACCAAGTTACTTTTAAAGGAGTAATAAGTAATCAGATTACTTTTTCGAGGTAACTGAGGCAACACGGTCTCCAGGGCTAAAGCCCTGGATGTTTTGCACTCCTAGCAATGCCTCTGCCTGCGGCTGTATGCAAACACACAAAATATCCACACTGTTACACCACTGCATTTAATCTGTTGTGTCATTCTAATTCATATAAAGTAGCTACTGCACAATTAAGCTGTATTTAATTTGACAACATTAAAACAATAATAACATAGCAGTGTATCAGAGACTACAAATGATTCTCTGAACTTACACTACCAGTCAAAAGTTTGGACACACCTTCTCATTTAATGGATTTTCTTTATTTTCATGACTATTTACATTGTAGATTCTCACTGAAGGCATCGCAACTATGAATGAACACATATGGAATTGTGTAGTAAACAAAAAAGGGTGAAATAACTCAAAACATGTTTTATATTTTAGATTCCTCAAAGTAGCCACCCTTTGCTTTGTTGACAGTGCTGCAAACCCTTTCACTTCACAGGTGTGCCTTGTCAGGGTTCATTTGTGGAATTTCTTGCCTTCTTAATGGGGTTGGGACCATCAGTTGTGTTGTGCAGAAGTCAGGTTGGTACACAGCTGACAGCCTATTTGATAACTGTTAGAATTCACATTATGACAACAGCGAATCAGCTAAGTAAAGAGAAACGACAGTCCATCATTACTTTAAGAACTGAAGGTCAGTCAGTCCGGAAAATTGCAAAAACCTTGAATGTGTCCCCAAGTGCAATCGCAAAAAACCATCAAGCGCTATGACGAAACTGGCTCACATGAGGACTGCCCCAGGAAAGGAAAACCAAGAGTCAGCTCTGCTGCTGAGGATAAGTTCATCGGAGTCACCAGCCTCAGAAATCGCAAGTTAACAGCACCTCAGATTAGGGCCCAGATGAATGCTACACAGAGTTATAGTAGCAGACACATCTCTACATCAACAATTCGGAGGAGACTTCACGAATCAGACCTTTATGGTCAAAGAGCTGCTAAAAAAACACTACTAAAGAAAAGCAACAAGCAGAAGGGATTTGGTTGGGCCAAGAAACACAAGGAATGGAAATTAAACCAGTGGAAATCTGTGCTTTGGTCTAGAGTCTTTTTTGAGATCTTTGGTTCCACCAATTGTGTCTTTGTGCAACGCAGAAAATGTGAACGGGTGGTCTCTACATGCATGGTTCCCACTGTGAAGCATGGAGGAGGATGTGTGATGGTGTGGGGGTACTTTGCTGGTGACACTGTTGGGGATTTATTCAAAATTGAAGGCACACTGAACCAGTAGGCTACCACAGCATCCTGCAGTGACATGCCATCCCATCCGGTTTGTGTTTAGTTGGGTCATAATTTATTTTTCAACAGGACAATGACCCCAAACACACCTCCAGGCTGTGTAAGGGCTATTTGACCAAGAAGGAGAGTGATGGAGTGCTGTGAAAGATGACCTGGCCTCCACAGTCACCTGATCTAAACCCAATCGAGATGGTTTGGGATGAGATGGACCGCAGAGTGAAATCAAAAGGGCCTACAAGTTCTTAGCATCTCTGGGAACTCCTTCAGGACTGTTGGAAAACCATTTCCGATGACTACCTCATGAAGCTCATTGAGAGAATGCAAAGAGTGTGCAAAGCAGTAATCAAAGCAAATGGTGGCTATTCTGAAGAATCTAAAATATAAAAGATGTTTTGAGTTATTTCACACTTTTTTGTTTACTACATAATTCCATATGTGTTCATTCATAGTTTTGATGCCTTCAGTGAGAATCTACAATGTAAATAGTCATGAAGATAAAGATATAGCCTATAACCTGCCTCTTGACAGCTGTCAGTCAGACCTGTCTCTATCTGTCTCTCTGATCTGAGACGAGCATCGGCAGCGCCCCTCCAGCATGTAGCTGCAATCGCCTATATGGCCTATGCCAAGAGCCAGCCCTACTAACACTGTTAATAATAATGATGATAATAGTACAAAAGCATCCCATGCAAGTGAGGTTTATTAGTGGCTATGAAGCAATTATGCTGTTTTAGAGATAACAAATTCCCACGAGGAGCCTCTGTGACATTCCCCAGAGAACATTCAGAGAATATAAGTGCAGTTCATCCCCTTCTTTTATCCCTCAACCACACATCATAGAGAACCAAACAACAAAAGATAATGAAATCCACTGGGAGAGCAGGAGGTCATCTGGTTTTAGTTCTCCTTCAACCTTGACCTACTTCTCTGAATAGATAACCATTAACAATGAGAGCAACCAAGGAGAAAACAAACATGCAAAACACTTGAAGGCTCTGAGGGTTCACTGGTGAAAGATCTATAAAACTGAAACCATTAGAAAAACATGCATTGTGTTAACTGCGGTTCAGAGATATCTCAATGACAGTTTTTTAAATCAAACTTTAAATCACTGGATTATATTAAAGAAAATTACATTTCTAATCATTTGAATATGGATTCAGACAGCAATCTAAATTCTAGAAATAGCATCCATAATATAGGATTTGATGAAGAAATGTCCAGCTTACAATTTAAATCTAAAAAATCCAAGTCCAAATTTTCAGGCTTCAGTGTGACCTCTATCTAGCGTGTTTTTGTTCTGTGTCAAATCAAAAGTCAATGTTGACCTGTTCGGACTTATGTCCATCAGTTTACATATGTCACATATGTTCTGCAAGTAAATTAGTTTTCACCACAGCCATTCTTTTCCTCAACCTAACCTAACCTCAACCTAACCAAGTTTTAACCATCAAAACCTGACCAAACTTCAACTGGTAAGATAAACCACATTTTAATCAATGTCACAATGAAGGTCACATGATGAAAACGCCTGACTTCATCCTTTCCTGCATGTCCAAAACTCATGAAATGCAGATGGCATTAGAATACATGCATTTGATCTTTTACTATCCAACCATCTTTTCTTAACCTTAACACCAACCTACCCAAACCTCAACCTGGAGGACCATGCACCCCATGCGCAAAGGAGTCCTTTGGCAAGCCGCGGCTGAGTTCCATCCCAATCCGCTGCCCTTAACTGCCTCTGCCCAACCTCTCTCTCCCCCCTTTCCTGTCATTGCTTAACTATCTTATGAAGGGACAAAAGCCCCCAAAAATAATTTAAAAACACACACACTGGTTGTCATGCACATATAATGAAAGAAGAAATACTGTAAAAATTGTTGATGACTACAATGGTGGACTTTGCAGAAAATAATAAACATTCTGCCTGATGATAGCAAAGGGATATGTGCACCAGAATTCGAAATGTTCCTAAAATTGGAGCTGTTACATCTACAAAGCTGTTAAGAATGCAAAATAATGTGTGAAAGGGAATGGCTGTCCAAATCAGATACTGATTGCCTTCCAGCTGAGCACTGTGAGCTCTCTTTGACTGTCACATTGCCCTCCACTTGCTTATTTCCACATGTGGGTGTTCCTGTCACGGTAAGGATCAATCTCCTGTTTTATGGAGGCATTGTAACACTGATTTTTCACACCCTTTTCCCACAGATATCCTTGGACCTGCCACAATCATTTGCATGCTGCATAGAGTGCTGCAATGACATCTTTGACTTATGACAGATAGAAGAGTTGGCATTCCTGGGAAAAGGGACACAATATTCTGCAATCTGAGGTTTAATGGAATCTCAGCAATCAGATCCCTTTGATGCTTCCAAAAGGCCCGTAGCCAGCAAGACAGGAGGAAGAGCACCTTAAGAATGAATGAACTTGAAAATGAGAAGGTTAACATGATTTATGCTGAAACATAGCGGCTGGAAGCTCATTGAGATGATGAGGAGCGCCCTTGGAATTCATTTGTTCTGAGCGACGTTGGGCAGGATGGAATGCCATTCATCTTCATCATTCATCATCTGTCTATTATTGTCTTCCAATCTATGAATGACAGGAGAGCCACCGCCGTTTGCACGCTTATAATATCCCCTTGCCAGATCACAGGCTGACACACATGTCGCAATATTCTGTCAAACGGGAAGTCAGGAAGTCTGAATGGCAATATTATGGTAGAGAGGTGTCATTGCGTCAGCTAGAGAGCTATCAGATATTTTGTCACTAAGGGTTTGGAAAGGGGCAATTGTGTGTGCAGCCAAACCATGTAAAAAGAGAAAGAGAGATGGTGACATCACCAGCGCACCTTTCTGAAAAGTTAGCGGCTTTTCAACATGAAGCACTCGGGCGCTGCACCTTTTCTCTGAATAAAACAGAACTGACATGTTGGACAAAAATAAATGCACAAGGCATTCATTGACAGGAAACAATGTCAAAATGGTAAGTTTGTTTCCAGGAATATGTTTAAAGTAATAGAATCTGATCCACTTTAGAAATTGAAAACCTTTTTACGATAACTCCAGAAAATCTATTCAGCGCAACAAACTTTATGGCATTAAGCGCGCATTTTGCAGTGCAGTCTGAGTATGCATCTGTATGCTTAGACAGACACATTAGTTTGATTTTATTTGCAACGGACATTATTGTGACCTTGTCATTAGTCTTAAGAGCTGCATACAAGCACACTCCTCATCTGGCATCCAGTGAAACAAGATAGTCCTCGCGTTGCATGCTCAACACTTTAGGTCAATTGGCAAGTGGCCATTCTCTAAAGCCTACCAATTAATGAACCTGTCAATCACACCTGAAAGGCAACATCAGAGGAGTCACTGCAGAGTTGCTGATGACATCCCTATGTGTTATGACTGGTCAAAAAAAATGCTTAAATAGTTAGAAATCTTTCAATTCAGGTTTAGGATTCTATAGACTGCAAAAAAACAAAAACTATCTGCAACACAAGCTATAGGCCACTGGATACAGATTAAGGTAGCTTGAACTAGTTTAAGTGGGATGTTTTGCCCAAACAACACAGTGGTAGCCTGTGTGTGCCAGCTGGGCAGAGAGGAACAGGCACCCATAGTCTGTAATCCTCTGACCAATCCATTGCTATCAGTGTGCAGGCAGTGAATTGGCCAGGCTTGGCTGGATGTGCATATTCAGTGCCAGTCAACAAGCGCCTCTTTGTTGACATCTGCACTTAATCCTCCACACTTGTTTATTATGAACAAAGTGGCTTTTGATTGGGACTGCTTCTCAAGGCACAGGCAGGGGAAAGTTAAATAACTGAACTAACAAGAGAGAAAGGAATATTAAAAGAGATTTGGCAAGAGTGAAAGAGGGACGAGCATCGTTTGATGAATTATTAGTTTTATTTGAATTATTTGATGAATAATGCATTACGCTGTTGTTTTCTATGGTATCAGCACTGGCATTCTTTGTATTTTTACAAAGGATCCAAGTGACAGGCGAGCTGTCGAACTTAAATAAACTTAGATATCCCACTCATGGTTATGGTTTTGCTGACTTCCCTCTTGCTCTGAAGTCACTTCATCACTCTTACTTCCAATTTTTTTCTGAGCCAAGAGCCTTTTTTTTTTTCTTGCAGTCAATACGTCTTTCCCACTTTTCTGCTTCACAGTGCCACGACACGTGGAATGGCCTTGGATGGCATGCGAGTAGCTTAATAACACAGAAATGGGACAATAAAGCAGCAGGCTCTGCGTTCATTGTCGATGCATTTTGGTAGAGTGAATGTGTAGCATAATTCTATTTGACTCATTAGATTACAGATAAGGGTGATAATGTGTGTTTCCCATTTCTGCAGTAGTTCAGTTGCAATGCTGATACAAAGATTAATCCTCACCTTGTCACGTGTTCAGGGTGAAACCAAGTTCACACGTTATAGAATAAAATGTAAAAGCATTCTACCCGAGAGAAAAACACTGTGTTGTTGCGACTAATGGGTGGCAAAAAAAAAGAAAATCACTCTCCATTTTTCTTTCAGGGTACCAGGACTTATTTGTTACTTTGTGCACAACTACACTTAAAGGTGTAATATGTAAGAATAATAGTTTAAAACGTGAAAAAAAAAATCTAATTCAGAATATCACAATAACAATGACAGTTTTAATGTTTTGTCAAAGTCGTCTTTGTATTCGTGATGCAGAGATATCTACTGAAGTCAGCATGCTAAACAGCAAGCCCCTGCCAACTCTCTGGTGCTAGCGAGCGTTAACAAGACAAACATTCCCATATCAAACACAATCTTACTTTTATGTTTTTAACTGAAACTTGGTTAGACCAGGATAACAGTGCAGCTGTTCACATTGAATCAAGTCCTCCAAATTTCTCTTTCATAAGTGAAACTAGAATGCATAAAAAAGGAGGAGGTGTTAGTATTCTGTTTAATGAGTTACTAAAATGCAAGCAGATGTTTTATGGAAGTTTTACTTCTTTTGAATATGTTGCTCTTCAGGTAAACTCATCTTCTCAAGCTATATTTCTAAACATCTACAGGCCACCTAAATACTGCACATATTTCTTTGATGACCTTGTTGAGTTACTGTCTCTTATCTGCACTGACTTTGATTGTGTGTTAATTGTTGGTGACTTTAACATCCATGTCGACAAACCTGAGGACAGATGGACTAAAGAACTGTGCTGTGTCCTTGATAACTTTGGACTCACTCAGCATGTGACACAGCCCACACACAACAGGGGCCACATCCTGGACTTAGTTATCTCAAAGGGTCTGAACATTTCTAAGGTTCTGGTATCTGATGTAGCTCTCTCCGACCATCACTGCGTTTTCTTTGAGAGTGATATATCAGTGCACACAAATGTTCAAACTAAGGTTGTCTCAAAACGATGCATCACTGAAAACACTGGTGACATATTCATTGATGCTTTCTCTTCCACACCACCCCTCTCTAGGTTCTCTGTCAATGACCTTGTACTTCATTTCAATTCCAAAATTACAAATGTCATGAATGCCATTGCACCCCCTAAAGTGAAGGTGGTCTCTGGTAAGAAAAAATCTCCTTGGAGAAATGCCACGCTTGTCAAGATGGAAAAAAGGGAATGTCGAAAAGCTGAGCACAGGTGGCGAAAAACAAATCTCCAGGTTCAGTTTGACATTTATAAAGAGAGACTTTACATTTTTAATTTAGAATTAAAGAAGTCAAGGCAGTCCTTCTTCTCAGACATTATCACCAAGAACAAAAATAATGCTCGTGCCTTGTTTGCTACTGTCGACAGGCTAACAAACCCTCCTGTGCCAGTAGCAGCTGAACATCTGTCTACCAGGGCCTGTAATGAATTTGCATCATTCTTCACTGCCAAAATTCAGAACATTAGACAAGCGGTCAGTGCCACTCTACCAGGTACTGGAGGTGTGTTGTCGTTTTGTCCACCTAAACCCAACTCTAATACCCTGACACAATTTGATCCAATTAATGACAAAAACCTTCAAGACATTATACAGCATTTGAAGTCTTCCTCCTGCAGCCTGGATATTTTACCAGCAGGGTTCTTCAAAAAAGTTTCAGACTGCATGATTCCAGACCTGCTACAGATTGTTAACATGTGAATCTGAATGGATGAAAATGACAAGTGGAGTACCCCAGGGCTCCATTCTGGGGCCTCTACTATTCAACATTTACATGCTCCCTCTAGCTCAAATAATGGAAAACAATGAAATTTGCTACCATAGTTATGCAGATGACACACAAATTTACATAACCATATCACCAGGGGACTATAATCCCATACATATCCTGAGTAGATGCATTGAACAAATCAATGATTGGATGTGTCAGAATTTTCTTCAGTTAAACAAAGATAAGACTGAAATAATTGTTTTTGGATCCAAGGAAGAACGACTTAAAGGAGAACTTCGGTCGATTTAAACATGCAGCTTCATTGCTCAAGCTACCCTTGACTTGCCAGTACCGAAGACGCGAACAAATTTGGTCCAGCCATTACAGAGCTCCGTGAACAGAGATGTAGCATTGAACACTAACAGCATGGGGTCAGAACTTTACACTGTGTTTTAAGCGTCTTAACATGCTCCACATCTCACACCAAACGTTATGCAACATCATCAGACACCTTAGCACACAGCACTGTAGCGTGTATGACTCAAAATGAATAAAAAAGTAGTTAAAATAGTGTGTTTGTGCAAGCAGCTACTTACCTGTTTGTTGACATCCGTGTGTTCCGGTAGCTAGACCAAACTAGCATATCCATCGAGTGTGCACTTAACAGGCTTAACAGGCTATTGTAAGGCTCATGGCTCATGACAGGCTGTAACATGGACATGTACATTATGAACAGAAACACGAAAATGCTGGATTACGTTTCCGTCTCCGCCAGTGAGGGAGTAAGTGCATGCTCGACGGATTGACTAGTTTGGTCTAGCTACCGGAAGACGCCGATGTCAACAAACAGGTGAGTAGCTGCTTGCACAAACACACTGTTTTAACTACTTTTTTATTCAGTTTGAGTCATACACGCTACAGTGCTGTGTGCTAAGGTGTCTGCTGATGTTGCATAACTTTTGGTGTGAGATGTGGAGCATGTTAAGATGCTTAAAACACAGTGTAAAGTTCTGACCCCATGCTGTTAGCGTTCAATGCTAAGTCTCCGTTCACGGAGCTCTGTAATGGCTGGACCAAATTTGTTCGCGTCTTCGGTACTGGCAAGTCAAGGGTAGCTTGAGCAATGAAGCTGCATGTTTAAATCGACCGAAGTTCTCCTTTAAAGTCTCTGCTCAGCTTCAGTCTGTAATGTTGAAAACTACAGACCAAGTCAGAAACCTTCGTGTGACTATGGACTCAGACATGAATTTCAGCAGCCATATTAAGACAGTTACAAAGTCAGCCTACTATCACCTTAAGAATATATCCAGGATAAGAGGGCTTATGTCTCGGCAGGATTTGGATAAACTTGTTCACGCATTTATCCTCAGCAGACTCGACTACTGTAATGGTGTCCTTACAGGACTCCCTAAAACTCCATCAGACAGTTGCAGCTGATTCAGAATGCTGCTGCTCGAGTCCTAACAAGAACCAAAAAAGTAGATCACATCACCGCAGTTCTTAGATCTTTACACTGGCTTCCTGTCTATCAAAGAATAGATTTCAAAGTCCTGTTGTTGGTTTATAAAGCATTGAATGGTTTTGGGCCAAAATACATTTCTGATCTGCTGCCGCGCTATGAAACACCCAGACCTCTGAGATCGTCAGGTACCGGTCTGCTTTCAGTCCCAGAGTCAGAAGTAAACATGGAGAAGCAGCTTTCAGTTACTATGTGCCACATATTTGGAACAAACTCCCTGAAAATTGCAGGTCTGCTCCAACACTCACCTCTTTTAAATCAAGACTTAAAACATTTCTTTTTACTACTGCTTTTAACTGAAGCAATTCAAGTCTTTGAACTGCATTATTACTATGACTCTACAGTCTTGTTTCTTTTAAAGCTTCTCTATTTTAGCCTACTTGTTTTGATGTTTGTCTCTTAATGTTTTTTACTGGTCTTAAAATGCTATTTTTTTTTTATGCAATTTTTTATGTCCTTTAAATGAAATGTTTATGTCTTTTAATGTAATTTGTGTGTGCCTGCCTTGCCTTGCCTTGCCTATTACGCCGTTAAAACTAATTTGTGACATGGAATCTCAGAGTTAAATAAACTAAATGAGAAGAATGGTGCACAAAATAAAAGCCCAATAAACAGTGGTCTACAACAGAAAATAGCCCCTCGCTGATCATTTGAGGTATGGTTGCTGTTGTTTAATACAGACAAAAAAGACACATAGTATACACTATATGAATGTGATACTTATTCTAAAGTGTAAATCTGACCCCAGCTCATAGGAGTCTCAAGTTCGCAGGCATCATTCACCCTCCCTCAGACAACCTTACAGAGGCTACTCAGATTTCAACATGTATCAACTTGGCACAAAACCAATTCAAACCGTTCTGCCTGCTTGAACACAGGCCATCTTAATGCTCTTTCAGCTGTGGTGGATGGCTCTTTACATTTTATTTGCCATGCTACACAGAGCTCTGAGTGTTCAGAAGCACTGAATGCCAAAGCCTCTGCATCTAACTTCAAGTGGGATGCATCATTAACATCCCTCTTGAAGCCACCTTTTAAAACAGGAGTCCTATATTAGACTGTCTGGTGTAATGTGAAACAGGAATGGATGTCAAGGCGGCGATGTTCATCGTGATGGATATCCCAGGCACACCGGTGTTCATTTGGTAGAGATTCTCTCCACATTATGAAAGTGTTGGTGTTGCGGTTGGTTTATAAAGCACTTAATTGTTTCAGGCGAAAATACATTTCTGAGCTGCTGCCCGGTTATGGACATCCAGACCTCTGATGTTGTCAGGCACAGGTCTGCTTTTCAGTCCCTGGAGTCAGAACTAAACATGGAGAAGCAGCATTCAGTTATTATGCTCCACATATCTGGAACAAACTCCCAGAAAACTGCAGGTCCACTCCAACACTCACATCTTTTAAATCAAGGCTGAGGAACTTTTTGTTTCCCACCCCCTTTCAAGGCTTTGAACTGCATTGTGACTTTTATATTTTAGTCTTGTCCACTTACTTTCCTGTTTTGATGTCTTTCTACTTGTTTGTAATGTATTTTAAATGCAATTTTTAATGTATTTTAATGTAATTCTATGGCCCTGTGAAGCACTTGAGTGATGAGTTGCCTGGTTTCTTATATATATATATATATATATATATATATATATATATATATATATATATATATATATATATATATATATATATATATATATATATATATATATATATATATATATATATATATATATATATATATATATATATATATATATATATAGCAAAACATAGGCCTCAAAACCCCCAACACACACATCAATATCTCCTGGTTGTCACGCTCAGCTCCTATTAAATGAAATCGAGCCAGCCTTGCAGATTTGCAAGCCTCTGATTGTGGACAGGTCACTGTATTTCTCTCCTGTGACTGAATTATGAGCAGGGTCACATATGGCTGGTTACCCAGGTCATGTACAGTATTCACTGTTCCCCTGGGCCTGGCTAAGCATAGACTCTGCTGTGCTGCACGTGTGTGTATATGCCAGCAGGGTTAGGCATATGGAACAATGACCGGCGGAGATAATGTCCTCAAAGCTTCATGCATGCTTGAGTTCTTGCCCTGAATGATGGCCACATGTGACCCTATATGGACAATATAAGATGAATGCTTGACTTTGATTGACTTGTGTTCAGGGATGACTGTTCTGATGTGCTTTAAAAAAAACACTGGGATGCGCATCAGTGATGGAGAGCGTGTGATATATGGCTGACCTCTATTGGAAGTCATGTGGATGTATGTGCTTTTAAAGCGGATTTATTTGACCTCCAACCTGCACATGTCATTTATATTATGGAATCCACTCATCATACTGGTTGGATCGGTGGCCAAATCGTGTGTCTGTCTGTGTAAAAGATTTTTAAGTTGTTTTCAGTTGTCTTGCAACCTCAAATTGAGTCTTGTTCCTAGTTTAATCACTTTCTCTCAACTGCTTTATGCTGACTCCCTGTGAATCGAAAACGGTCTCATCTTCAGAGAAATTGATACACAAAAACTAATTTTCAGTGTCAGTTCAAGAACAGCAAATCCACTGCGAAGCTTAGACTCAAAATCTGCTTTTTCCAGTGTAAGCAGTTATGGCATTTTAATTTCTACAGATCCCAAGCAGAACCAGCAAAAACAGCACAATAATTTTAGTGCATTACTTTCATCTGTGTCACCAGAGAGGATTATTACGTATCAGAATCCTTGATTCCTCTTGCAGGGGTCACCATAAATCAGTGCAATTGCAGCTTGGGAAGTGTTGAAAGATCAGTTGGATTGGGATAAAAGTCTCAAAGACAAAAAATGACTTATAAGCTTTGCCTAATATTTGAGTTTAATAGGATGTTTTATCTCAGCTTTAGCTCTCAGATCCTTAGATGAAGTATTCAAGTGACCTTGGTCAACACCTTGCACTGAATTGTAAATGATATGCATATAAGGCAGAAGCAGAGCTTATGTGGGTAGCAAGGTCAAAAGAGTTGACTGGGTTGGAGTTTCAATGGGAGTTTAAACAGCTGACTGATTTCCACATCATATAAGCAGTAGATATTAAATGAATAAATGATACTCTTACTCTGTCACACAGATCAACATATCACACTGTGTAATTCAGTGTTGAGCCAATGCTCCTTTGCATTGACAAGAGCCAGCTATGGTGGTCTGGGAATCTG
The DNA here is from genome assembly GCF_900880675.1 of Sparus aurata. Lineage (NCBI taxonomy): Eukaryota > Metazoa > Chordata > Actinopteri > Spariformes > Sparidae > Sparus > Sparus aurata. The sequence goes on along the minus strand of NC_044194.1, from coordinate 19,102,402 downwards.
CTAGGGCTGCCCTCTGGCTGCCTCTGTTTGGAGGTATTCAAGGCACAGCCAACTGGGAGAAGACACTGGAGCAGACCTGAGGTCTCAAGAAAAGCAGGACAATTTTACTCCTTCCCTGCAAAATGGTCCTAAGGGGTTTCAAAGATTTCGAGGCCCGGTCCTAGAAGCCATTGTCAAATGTCCTTCAGAGTGACAGGGTCTGGCTTCAGAACCGTGTTTCCTTGGTTCTTTCTGTGTGAATTCTTTGTCTGAGTCCCCTCCACAAGTTTTGAAAAAAAACACAGACTTAACATCTTTGAAATCACGAGAGGTAATTTTATGCTAAGATTTGAGTTTTCAGTGACCAGTGTCCATCTTTGTCAGCCTTGGTTGCATTAACCTGAAAAATTTAAGCAGCACCTTCCAGAGCAAGCTCTGACAGGTTGATCATCAACCCTATGATAGACAGAAACCTGTCAGAAATGTTGGAAGAATGGATGGAAAATGTCCTCACAAAGTTTGGTGGCGAATGTAAAGGATAAAATATGCAGGGTACACTATAAAGACTTTCTTCTGCTTTCAATCCTGGTGGATAGATAATTCAGATAAGGTTTAATGTGACATAAAGAAATAGTGTGAAAGGAGCTTCTACAATCATTACTTTTGTCTGTATCAAAACAGTCTCTCTGCCATGCTATCTTTGAAAGCAAGTGAGATAAGTGGCTCAAATTTACTGGCATTTGCAGCTAAACTAGCAATAAAAAGTGAATTGCCTTTAATGCACTGCATTCATTTTACTTGTAGATTGAGCAAATCAATCCTGTTCCACGTGAGATTCTGGAGATGTTAGTGGACAAAATGTGATCTATTTTTGCGATGTTTTTATGTCTTCGGGAAGGATAGAGCCCAAATTTGAATTGATCTCGACTTTTTCCATTCACTCACTTTTGAGACTGCTCCTCCAACAATCTCTGGAGACACTGGACATAAACCATCAAAGGCACCAATCCACAGCAGTTATTGGTGTTTAGCAAGCTAAACGGCAGTGATTAATGCCATGCAGACACGTTTTTTTGTTTCTGTTGAAGTCATGTCTATGATGATGCAAACCAGTGCGACTGCGGAAAAGTGTTCTCAATTTGTTAAAGTGCCAACTGTGACAGTGAGATTACAGAGCACTAAAAGCATTGTCACAACACGGACACAAAATTGCTTGAAGATGCACTTTGGAAAAAAACATTAAATAAGCAGAAACTGAATAGTTCACACTGACGGGACAGTCTTGGCAGTGTTTCCCCGAGGTTGACTGCTCAGGGAAAAACATACATTTTGGCCTACATTTTTTATGTCTGGGTTGACATCTGTCCAACTTGGGTTTTAGAAGGATCATTTCATGTCATTAACATATTAAGCGCTATCTTCACTTCAGCTGTCTCTCCTTTGCTCCACTCTGTGTATCTGTACATTAACATAGGGCAAGCTATCAAGGCTCATTTCCAACTAGTTTCATTACTGAAACAAGTGTTACAGATCTTGTATTCATTGTACCACCGCAGTACAATAAGGACATTGAACATCAACTAGACCAGCGGTCCTCAATAGGCGGCCCCCGGGCCGCATCCGGCCCGCCGGGCTCCTGTTTGTGGCCCCCAAACTGTTATTCCTTCATCATGTGTTTTGGTTGGGTCAGCACGTGTACACCGGGACTTGTCTCCATGCCAACGATACACGTACAGCTGGGTCACTCACCGCTGCGATCGCAACTTTTAACTTTCACTTTCGTTTTCGGAGCAGTTCGCGTATTCACATTTCGCCGGTGGTAAGAGATTGAAATGGCGTTTTCCAAGTAAACTGCTATAACAAAGTGGACAATGAGAATCAGCCACTCATAGAAGTAGGAACTTTGCATTCATTCATCCTCCAACCAGGACAAAACCCACGGATCTGACGGTGCTGCAATAACACACACTTACGTTGTTTAACAGATAATATATTAGCAGGTCTCATCATGTATTTTCACAAGAAGTGTAACGGACGGGGAGTTCCTCCCGGCAAACACCCTTTTACTCACAGTGCCAAAATTTTTATCATCCTTGTTAAAACTCAACACCATTTAATCACAGAACAAATGACGTGAATTAACCCACAACCATCTTACATATCATCTTATTCACAAACACATTCATGAACCATAATTACACCAACACCAACAGAATACCCAAGAGTCATTGCGCCACAGTCCACAAGGGGCGTTACAATATGCCAGGAGAAGCTGTGATGAAGATTTCCAATTTGAAACAGCGTTATGAGACGAAGCATAGGAATTTTGAAGAGACATTTCCTCAAAATTCAGAGATGAGCACAACACAAATAAATGCACTGAAATCCTCATATCAAGCTGCAAGCAGGATGCTTGTCACATCTGTGTCACAATTAAATAAAATAATGCATGACTGAAGTGATGGACACAATGTTTGAAGGCAAACAAAAAGAGTAAATATTCAACTATGTATTTTAATTTATGTTAAAATGGAAATTACATTTTATTTTAGCTCGTATTTTGTTGTTTAGAATGAAAAGGACATTTTGTTTTGAATATTACAGTATTATTGCATGTGGCCTGACCGACCTCAACACATGGACCTTTGAGTCATTGAAAAAAATCTTTGTGGCCCTTCAAGATTTGTATTTGAGTACCCCTGAACTAGACAGTTCAACATCATGAAATGCAGAGAAATGCAAAGTTATTGTGCCACATGAACCTTCGAGCAGTAATATTTGGATCTACATCATCAGTGACATCTGCACCGACAATGTCACACACAACATAGAAGAGAAGTGAAAAGAATGAGCAAAAACAAATCCATATCGTCAAAATAAATTGTCAAAATAAAAGTCTCTGCATGGGATCTTAAAGTATTTATATACTTGCACTGTCTCTGTTGTGGTGAAGGGAATCACAACATATCCTCATACCTGGTATGATGTTATTGCCCCTCACTCCAAAAGCAACTTATATCACCATTTCCTAGACAATGTGAATGCTGCAGAGTATCATCGAGAGGTGAGCAAGACCTTCATTGTATGCACACTGTTTAGTGACACAAATATTGTGGTTTGGGTTAAAATAACTATGTTACTTGTGTTACGGTAGTTACAAATCTACGTAGCTGTAGTTAGCTTATGTATGTGACAGAATTACACTACATAAGGTGGAAAAACTAAATGGTTACCTTTGTTTCACACTAGAAATGAAGAGTGGTTGACCTCCTACTTTCGCTCTTTACCACTTTGCCTGACTTTCTAATTTACTGGCGTTATCATTACTACGGCCACTAGAGGTATTTGCCTATCAAGAAACGTCAATATGGGTTTTACTAAGCTGCTTTCACAGTCTCGTTTCTCGTTTCGTTTACAAGGATCTTCAAAGAACCTTCTCTTGTGAAATGTCCTTGCGACAGAAACCTCAACCTTTTTTAATAAACAAATGCACGGGTAGAGTTTCTTTTTTTTATTAGTACTCTAGATGTTTTAAACGTCTGTCAGAACCATCACAAGTCAGAGATGTCAGTCAATGCTGTTTTCCTGGGTGTTACTTCCTAGTTTGACCCAGTTTTGAAAATTGTTTTGAGATGTTTTCGTTGTTGGGGAAAAAAAAAACATGTTAATTGATTGATTTTGTTTTTTTGTTTTTTTGTTTTAAAACTATTGGCTGTTGGGATGCCTCAATGGCGAGAGTGGTTTGGTAGCTCTGTTTCTCTCTCAAATCCCACAATGGAAACAGGTCCACAAACAAAGAGAAATCAATGGACTTTCTTTGGCAGCTTTGAGAGAGGTGCTTAGCATCACAGAGTGTTTGCCTGAGGTGAACATCCCAGAGTGTATTATGGTGTTGCTCCATTGCCCTGTTCACATCCGCAAGCTGTTCTAAACCCATTTGAAGTGAAGCACACAGGGTTTTAACAACTATCAGCACTAGTGTGAATAGCCTCCTAGGGCCCTCTCGCTCTATTTGGCCGTTGAAATGGCTTCCCTCCTCAGTTGAGCATCTATATATTCCTGTGTGAGTGTTTTAAGGGGAGTGTTTACGTTAAAGAAAGGTGCTTCAGCCAGCACTACACACATGAGCATCATTTAAAGTCTACAGTATCCAGTTTATCCCTTTTTTCATGAATACAGTCATATCTGTGGTCTATCGATCCATCATTTTGGATTGGACTGATCATTGCAGGGTGGAAAGATTGCATCACAGATGATGTTAGCGTGCTTTTTTTCTCTTTTCCTTTTATTATTTAATCTCACGACTGACAGAGACCTCAAACTTTCATTGTCGCCCCGGGTTTAACTGAGATTCAAACACCCTTCCTCCGTGTGATTGAGGAGCCTCATAAACTGCACAAATCTTGGCTACATCCCCTTGGTCTTACGGAAACCTTCGCCTCTTCCGGAGGACTGTGGAGGGTATAATTCACTTTACAATATCAAATAATCGCTGCTTGTGATTCTTGTCTCCTGGCTAACTTGTCGGGCATGAGTTTATGGCTTTTAAAAGCAGAGGTGAGCTGAAAGGAGGAGAGCTTCCGCAGCTGCGGCCTGGAGGTGATGGGGCCCAAAGTGCAGCTTTGCCTCCAGGTCATTGAGCAATAATGAGTGTTATCAAGCAAGTGCCAGAAGACAAGTAACGCTAGTGGAATTTATGAGAGGCCTTGCAGGATGACCCTAAGCAGGACCGGCCATTCTTTACCGGAGACAGGGCTAAGGCTAGTAAAAGACTAATATGGCAGGATTGTGATTAAATAGGCCCTTGATTTTATAGGCTTTGGCACCAACAAGCGAGTCAGTATTTATTGGCATGGATATAAATTGTAAAAACTGAACGCTTCACTGATTACTGCGCTCAAGGTGATCTCCGTTGGGAAAAAGTATATTTTCCTTGAATAGAGGAATAGTGGAATACAACGTTTCTTTAGGGCACTGGTGTGATGTAACAACATGACAACGAAAAAAGAAATCTGATTCTCATCTCATATATCAGTGTTCTCACATGTCTCACATTGTCAACATTTAACAACCTGCCGATTTAGCATGATGTGCTGTTCATATGTTGTGCCCTTATATTTATTTGTTCCTTTGTCATTCAAAATCACTTCCTCCATTTTGTCATTTCCACTCCCGTTGGAAAGCAGTGAGGTCGCCTTTAAATACTATCAGTGAGTCATCACTCCAACAAGAGGGTATAGCTTCCTTTGAAATTCAAATTGATGATATAAATAACAATGCAGTGTTGTGCTGCATCTTAGGTTGTATATTCAATATTAAAACTAGCCACTTGTTATGTAGCAAGTAGGAGCAGAAGGCTGCTGAAGAGGAGAGGAGGGAGAATCCAACAGCGGGATCTACCAAGACCACAGTCATCATGGTTCTTGGATAATAATTGTGGCTAAAGGATACATATGGTTAATTGACTTTTATTATTTCAATTACTACTTACAACTTTTCAAATATTAGTAGAGTAACAATACCAGAAATAGTTTGTATACAGTACATGTTGTAGTGTGCATAATGATTTTTTAAAATGTACACCCATCATATTTGGCATTTTGGCAGCTGAAACTGCAATTAACTAAGCAACACTATAACCCGTGCAAGTTATAGACAGGGTACATCCCAAGTCTCTTAAATTGCATCCGTGTTTCCCTCACTTGCATCTTATGCCATCCCACCAAGTATGTATAGACAGATGAAAGGAAGCCATGGGAAGAAAAGGGTGAGGAAACTGTTTCAAGAGTAATAAGTCTTCTTTTCCTCTAAGGCATCATGAAGCCATGTCCAGAATCTGTTCAAAAGTATTTATATATCATGGCATCCAGCTGGAAGTCTTCAGGAAGGCTGCTTTTGTCTGTCCACGTCCATGGCTCCTCACTGCTCAGAGCAGAAATAAGAACTTTGGGACTTTGGAACATAGAAGTTAATAACAGACAGACATCCGATAACTTTCAGGCTTCTCTAACCCAACCTCTCAAGTCATGGCTCTTGCACATGATGCCACTGTAACCATTACAGATCAGCCGCAGATGTTTAGTAAGTAGACCACTGCAGTCGCCACAACTCAAGATTTGACATTGCTGCGACAGTTGTGCTGTAATGTTATTGGGGAACTTATTGCAGCATTGAATGAAGAAAAAACTTTGAGCTTGCCTATGCTACCTTAAACTCTTCAAACTATCACATGTTGCCAAGACACCATAAACAAAATCAGTGTCCTGCTATCTAAGTAATGCATAAATGTTCTAAACACTCTAAATAATATTTATATATCATAAAGATTATAATATAATATATAATAATGATAAGATATTTTAAAATAATGTAAAAAAAAAAAATGCCTGTTATATCCAACAGGCCCACCTAAATTCATATTTCTAGCTATGCAATAGGACAACACCAAACAGTTAATCCTGAGGGGGGCATGGATTCATGTACCAAATTTCATGGGAATGCATCCGATTGTGATGAAGACCATTCCCTGAAAATCATAAAGATCAGCCTCACGGTGGCATCAGAGGAAAAGCCCAGAGATCACTGAAGTCATTAAGATTCCACATCTGTACCCCAAGACTGTCTGAACAAAATTGTGGAAATATTTTAGTCGGGAGCAATTGCCTTCCCCGAAGCCACACCACTAGCATGGCAAAAAAATTTACATGAACTGACATCCAGAAATCCAGCCATGTAACCTACCGAAACAGCACAGTTATCAAGTTGCCTAATATCTGGTGCTTTATATCAGAGGTGATCAGGAGGACAAGTGAGGAACAATATCAAATTTTATGAAGTCAAACTTTCTCTGCTGTTTAAGAGCTGCTTCAATTTGTGTTTCATTCATTTCACTGATTATAATCACATGACAGTAGATTTTTCCTGATACAGTGACTTCTCCATTGTTAACTGTGGCTTAACAAGTGCATTTGCTTGTGTTGCTTCAAATTGTTTCCCTGCAGTTAAAGGTCCTTTAATGGAAAAAGCACAGTTGCCACAAACACTGCTTGTGTTCCTTGATAAAACTGCTACTCATCTCACAGTTTTCATCATTTGGCACAGAAAGTGAGAGTCAAGCTGACTGCTGTTTTCATTAAAGAAGCCATGTCACTGAATACTGGATCACTTTGTTTAAACACATTTTCAATTCACACACAAAAGCTTTAGTGTTTGCCTCTTGCCATCACCTAGGTTAAAAGTTGAGTACATACGGGCAGCCAAGGTGCTCTGAGAGATGTTTCAACATATGGCTGCTGGTTTCTAAAAAAAGACCTTTTGGGCTTTTTCATTTTTTCCTTTCCTTTAGTGTGTTTCATAGGTTCTTGTGCATGTACAAGGTATTGAAAGTTAAAAAGCCCAAAGCTCCTTTCTCAAACCCAAAAAACTGCTCCTAAAACACCTTGTCAGTAGTCCCGCCTTAATTCTGAGACTTCTTGACATCATGTCACATATTTCCATTATCTATGCCTATATTCAGGGCAGAAGTAAAGCTAACTGGAAGCTGAAAACAGGACAGAGCCCACCAGTGGCATGGTGAGAGATGCTGGCTCAGGCATGTGTGAGCCAACCAATCAGAGCAGACTGGTTATTGGTGAGGTGGGATCTGGCGTTAAAGCCTGAAAACCTATTTTTGTACAAACCCAAAACACAATTTTGAACCAGAAAAAAAGCATATGTGTCCTTTAAAGATGTACAGTAAATACATTAATTCAAGAGATTTACAGACCTTATTATGGTTCACTGAGAACGTTGGGTTCAGCTGTAGTTAAAAAGATTACGAGGTCGTAAAGGAAATTTCTCAACATGCATCAGAATTCAGGTCTGAAATATTAAGGATTATCAACGATAATTGTAAAAAAAAAAAAAAGTAAAAAGTTTGTCACTTCCACCAAATTGTGAACAAAAACAGAAATGTAACATAAACATAAAAATTTTCTACACAGATTCCAATCATATTTAAGTGATTGTAATTTTGTTTTTTCCCTCATCTATTTAAAATGCAGATTATAGTTACCACCAAGATTACAATGTGATTTTTTTCTACCTAGATTCATTGGGTTATTCTAATCTGCATTCTGTATGTTAATGGCCCATTACCCTACAGGCTTCTGCTTTTTCACAGTATTCATGTTTGAATGCGGAAAAATATATGATATCATTAGGCCTGCAAAGTGTAAATGGGGAACATTTATTTCCTTCCTTTATTCCAGCCAACAGCAATCTGCAGTGAATATTTGCAGGTCTGCCAATGTCCACACATGTGCATTGTGGTGATAACAATGGCCTGATATAGTCATCTACTTCAACAGGCATGTACCATGTCTGTCACATTGTTTTCGACTATCAACAACTGCAGCTCTCCCTCTTAATTGGGATTAAAGTAATGAGCAGTCAGCAAAGTTTCTAAGACACATCTGACAGTCAGTATTCATTATCAAACCGAAGCTCGCAGCACCATTTAGCTCCTCCACAGCTGATGGACCAAACACTGGCACATTACTCACAGCATGACAAAGAATGGAGGGATGCTGTCATGACTGTTTAGGATATCCATTATCTTTTAGCCCTAAGATGATGCACTGAGTAACTGAGTCATTGAGCTGGTGGAGTGCAGTCGGTTGACTTTGACGTTTGCCTTAAACTATTCAACTTATTAACAAAATCAGGGACTTGCCGTGTCACTTGTTTGACACATAATTGGTATTTGTCACAGGCACAATACAGCTGTTTTTGTCAAAATTCAATAGACCTGTTTTCCAGGGGATTATTATGTTACAGCACAATGTATTATAATTAAATGTGAATCTCCATATTTATTCTGTAAAGGAGGCTGAAGTGATAGATTAGATGTCTCACACCTGGTGGCCTGTGTTCTCATTCGCAATGATTAACAGCTGCCACGCAACGCAGGAAGCCTGACTGACACTCGACTTGCAGATGAGCTGCTTGACAGTGTTTGTTCTCTTATCTCACTGGGAAGGCAACGTGATCAGGATATGACTCACGGGACAGGCAACATGATGGTCTTCACTTCCAGCTCGCACAAGATGGCAAATAATAGATTGGACAGTTGCTGGAAAACCAAACCAGCTTTAAAAAAAATAAATTAAAAAAAAGTGCTTTTTCTTGTGTTTGTTTTTTTGTGTTGATTCTATACAATACACTCAATACTGTCAAGTGGTTCCACATAACTTTGTTAAGTAGATGTTAATAAACCAGTTTTCATACAATTTACTCAATAGATTGAAGTATATTGTACAACAGTAACTTAAGTGACTTAAACTTAATTGGGTTACTTTCTTTTTATGTATGAAGCCTACGTTAAACTAATGTGATATGGTTAACTGGATATACACTAAAGCAATACAGAGTTATTGAGTAAGAGTAACTTTATGTGGTTAAGTTAGTCTTAATTGAGTTTAGTTTGTCAAATTAAAATTATGTTAAAAATAGAAAAAAGCTGTAAACGGAGGGGGGGGGAATCACAACTTTTCTCAAAACAGCAGCCTGTTATGTAAAAATGCTTGACATGTATGAACATTACATGCTTAATTAACAATTAGATTATGTATTGTCATTAGCTTTCCATGATTTGCTTTGCTTTGTTCTTCAAATTTAGTTAAAAAAGTATCAGAAAAAAGCACCCCTTAAGTACATTTTAACATAACATTATAAAGTAAACTGCCACAATTGACATTTTTTATTTTCAATAAACATATTGCCAATAAATTCAAACATTTGAGCTCTGAGCTCCAGCCGTGGCAAGGGGCTATGCCTCTTGGGCAGCGGTCACAAGCTTTAACACCATGAGGTTTAGGGCGGGGTATCACCAGGTACCTCGCGATACGATACTATCACGATATTTTGCCCACGATAACGATAATATCACGATACAGCGATTCTGCGATAATTGATATATTGCAGGAATTTCATCCACGATACATCACGATATCTGTGTCAGTGAAGAAATTCAGAATTTATTGACTGCACTGAATCCATTTCACAGGAATTACAAAACATTGTCAATCAATTTCACATGAATAACAGCCAAGTAAACAAAGAGTATATTGCACAGTGTCTCTTCTTAACACACACACTGACTACAACTATCATTAAATATCTATATGTGTGGGTTTCAGAGCTACTTAAACCATTTTTTAAATTTTATTTGGTTGTATACCCATGTTTGAATAAAGATAAAGCTGTCCTCCGAAGAGGGGTGGTGGTGGTGGGCCAAAAAAAAAAAATAATAATATTTTTTTTTTTTTTTTTTTTTTTTACATTTTCAAATATCGATATTTGGCACCAGTGTATCGATAACGTACCTCAAGACGAAATATTGTGATATATCGTAGTATCGATATTTTGGCACACCCCTAATGAGGTTGCCAGAATCTTTTACCCAGTAGGGCTGACACTGGCTACAATGAGAGGCAGCTTATAGCAACTGAAACTGCTGTACACACAATTTGACACATAATAAGAAAAATCATGACAAGAAGAAAAGTCAACCAAACAATCTTATGTCTGTGGCCCAAATTAACAAAGTCTTAACAGAGGACTTTACAAAAGCGTCAACAGGCCGCATTTGGTCCCAGGGCAGTAGTTTGATACCACTGCTTCAGAGTTCAATTTGAAACTTCTACTTTTCAGGTAAAACAGTAACAGTAAGAAATTACAAAAAGGCTAATGGACAGTCAAAACTACAGCTCAAGTAAACAGGATAACAAAAACGTTTCAGCACACTGAATAGCCTCCAGGTCACAACACTGTAACGGCTTCATGCATTCATTCCAGCGGTTTGTTTTTGAGTACCTGGATTTTGGTTGGAAGTTCCGTCAGGATCTTTTGAATGAATTCAAAAGTGTACCTGAGGTCAGTTGGATAGCTCAGGTTCAGGTCGTAGTTGATCCCAAACAGTAAGACAAAAGCAGTGGCGACATCTCTGAGTCCATGAAGCACCTTCACACCTTCAGCTATGATGCCAACATCTTCTTGAAGCTGAGATCAGTAATTACAAAATGCAGGTGTTGCACTTTTTTATCAAGAAAATGTAATCATTTGGTGCATTATGTAATAAACCACCAAAATGGATGTCTTAATTAGAAAAAAAACATTATATCATCAGAACGACATAGACTTTAAGCATACCAGCATGAATCATAAATATGAATTAATTTTAAAAACGACTGAAACAAATGTACCATCCGAGGCGGCAAATTGATGGACCAAAACAGACCCCGAATTTACCACCTTCTGTCTAAATCCGCGGCCCTAGCCGCAAAAAGGACGGCCAAATTGGCGGCTTGCTGCCCAGTTTAAAAACAGCGGTAGATAGTGAGCAAGCGCCGGCCTCGATAAAGCTGGTTAATCAGATGAATAAAAAGTTATATTCTGATGGTTACATTCAGCACATAGACACAGCCCCACAACCCACCTCACCCCCCACCACCTGATCCAGTCTGAATACACCAGCGGTACTCAACAGGCGGTCCTCCTGTTTGGGGCCGCCAAACTGTTATTCCTTCATCGTGTGTTTTGGTTGGGTCAGCACGTGTATACCGGGACTTGTCTCCATGCCAACGATACACAGACAGCTGGGTCACTCACTGCTGCAAGCGCAATTTTTAACTTTCACTTTCGTTTTCAGAGCAGTTTGCGTATTCACATTTTGCCATTTGTAAGAGATTGAAAATGGCGTGTTCTAAATAAACTGCTAAACAAAAAGGAGACAGTGAAAACCCACAACTCAAAGTAGTGAGGACTTTAAATTTGCATTCATTCTCTCTCCAACCAAGACAAGATCCACATATTTCTAACAGCAGCAGCAATGACTAGAAAACCAAACGAAGTTTAACATGTTTTAGTCAAAAACTTTGTATGTTTTTTCACACATACCAAAAGCTTTACAGATGGGGACTCTCTCCCGGCAAACACCCTTTCATTCATGGTGCCAAAATTGTTATCATCCTTGTTTAAACTCAACACCATTTAACCACAGAAAAAACGACGTGAATTAACCCACAACCATATTACATATCATCTTATTCACAAACACATTCACGAACCATAATTACACCAACACCAACATAATACCCAAGAGTCATTGCGCCACAGTCCACAAGGGGCGTTACAATATGCCAGGAGAAGCTGTGATGAAGATTTCCAATTTGAAACGGCATTATGAGACAAAGCAAATTTTGAAGAGACATTTCCTCAAAATTCAGAGGTAAGCACAACACAAATAAATGCACTGAAATCATCATATCAAGCTGCAAGCAGGATTCTTGTCACATCTATGACACAACAACAAAAAGCAACAGAGTGCTCACTTAGAGTGGTGTGGATTTTGGGTAAGAACAAGAAGCCATTCTCAGATGCAGAAATAATAAAATAATGCATGACTGAAGTGATGGACACAATGTTTGAAGGCAAACAAAAAGAGGAAATATTCAACCATGTATTTTAATTCATGTTAAAATGGAATGAATGAATGAATGAATGAATGAATTACTTTTTTTATTGTGTCATGCATACATGTATGCCCAGCCCGCATGGGCTTATAGGACACCAAAAAAGAAAAGAAAGAACCAAACCAGATCCAGAGCACAACTGGATCAGCACAATAACATCAGCACATCAAACATTAAAAAAATGTACCTGTCTTCTTTTCCAGGCTTGAGAAATAAAGCTAGCAGTTTTAAACACATTAAAATTAAACAACCACTTCAGCTTCTGCTCATCAGAGCACCAAAATATTTCAGGGTTTTGTCCATAGATTTCATTAAATAATACCTCTCTCAAATCGTCATACTTTGTACAGTATAAAAGGAAATGAGACTCACTCTCTACTTCATCTAGCTCACACATTGCACATATTCAATTCTCCTCGGGAATATTTTTAAATCGACCAACCTCAATGGCCAGAGGAAGAATACCAGATCTCAATTGTGCAACTAAAGATCTTTGACTTCTCTGTAAACGTGATGTAACATATAATTCAGGTCCAAAATTAGATTTAATCTGCATATATGTCCTTAATTTTGGTTTTAATAGGACATTTTCAAACCATTTCTCTTCAAATTTCAATAGAAGCTTATTTTTAATGAAGTTAACGTTACAGCACAGGTTATTCCTATAAATATACACCATATCCACCTCCTCAAAAATAGAGTAAATTTCTTTTGACCAGGGGGAACTATGTAATTTACTCCATATAAATACTTTTTTATTTATTCTGTCCTCTGCCATTTTGTTTAGTCGATTCCACAGTCGAATCATTTCACATTTTCGTTGTACACATCCTGGAATCCAGCCCATATCTCCTTCTATTGCTGGAATTGGTGCAAATGTATGGAGACCCAAAAAATATCTTATAGCTCTATTCTGTATAGTATCTATAACTTTGGACTCTTTAAATCCCCACACTCCTGCAGCATAATTCAGAATGGGAGAGACGCATGCATTATACAGTTGAGTATATATAAAGTAACCCAAATCATTATAAACTTTAATTTTATTAATAACTGATCCCAAAGCTCTCCCAGCTGGCACCCAAAACCAGTTGCAAACGTCATAAAATCATCCAGAAGGAAACCTATATATTTATATGAGCTAACATATTCCAGGGGAACTGAATTAAAAAAGAATTTTTGTTTACTTCTTTCCATGACTGTGTTTCTAAAATGCATTATCTGTGTTTTGCTCTGATTTACCACCAATCTCCATTTATGACACCAGGAGCTAACCAAAATTTGCATATTTTGTAAGTCAGACTCAGATTCTGCCAGTAAAATAATATCATCTGCGTATAATAGAATAACCAAGTAAGTGTCATCCAAACATACACCCAGATTATTTTTCTTAATCTGTAGAGCTAAATCATTCACAAACAATGCAAAAAGTGTTGGAGAAAGAATATCACCTTGTTTCACGCCAGAAGAGGTTTCAAACCAATCAGTATACATATCATTGATCTCAACGCAAGCAACTGGGCTACCATACAGACTCTGAATAGCTTTGTAGAATCCACCATCCACCCCTACTTCCATCAGTTTAAAGGCAAGTAAATCTCTATTAATCCAATCGAATGCCTTTTGGAAATCAACAAAACATGAGAAAGTGGGTTTAACTGTGGCGATTCTAGCTCAATAATAGTTGACACTGAGTGAATATGGTCAATACAGGCACGATACTTTCTAAACCCATTCTGCTCATCAACAAGACACTATTTTATTTCCAAATATCGAATAAGCCTATAATTCAGTATATTAGAATATACCTTATAAACTGTACTTAGGAGACTGATGCCTCTGTAATTAAGAGGTATTCTGGGATCATTCTTTACTGACTTTGGAATAGGTTTTATGATAGATTTATACCATGGTGATGGAATTATACCATACTCAAAACATGTCTGAATCAGGCAAAAGAGGACTTCAAGGAGATATGTAGATTACAGGGCTTCATTTGGGATGCCTTCTATGCCAGGTGTTTTCTTCAGTTTTACTTTGTCCAAAGCTTTTTTTTAACTTCTTCTATAGTAATATCCCGATTCAAAAATGTATTTACACTATAGCCTGGCATATCCATAGCCAACTCTATCATACATTTTTAATCACAAACATTACTTAAGAACAGGTCATCAAAACCAGGTGGAATAAGATGTCCTGACAATGTATTTGCAAAATCTGTTTTCCATTTCTCAAGCACAAGCTCTTTTTTATTTTCAGTGTCACCATTATCTAATAAGATCTCCATTGGCATTTTCTTTAGTTTCTTAGGACCTAATTTATTAATTCCTTTCCAAAATTGTTGTGGATTGTTACTTTGCAATAAATAAATAAAATAAATGACATTTTATTTTAGTTTGTATTTTTCTTGCTGTTGAAACTATTGTTTCTTGCCTGACCGACCTCAATACATGGACCTCATTGTAAAAAATCTTTGTGGCCCTTTAAGATTGGTATTTGAGTACCCCTGGAATACACACTTCTGCCCCCTCCATCCGAGATCAATTTATCACGTTATAACGTGAAACTTATCACGTCGTGATATTGATTTTTATTTTTTGTTTTCTGTTATGGCAGTAATACCCTTCAGTACTTCCGTATATAAGTCTACTACAGTAAACAATTTCAAATGTATTGAGCGAGTTACTTTTTCTTTGCTAGAATTAGGAGAAAAAGTTGTCAGCTCTTGTCTGTAGACTACTTTTCACTCTTGTGAGGGTTTGTTTTACATATCCTATAACCAGTGTTGGAGAAGCTACTTTGCAAGCGTAGCTTGTAAAACTACATGTAGCTCAGCCTGGCAGTAGTTTGAACAAACTACATTTCTAACCCTGGAGAAATGTAGTTTGTAAAACTACTGCTAAAAAAAGTAGCTTTAGCAACTACTTATACTCATTATACTAATTTTACTAGCATTAAAATAAATCAACATATGGTGTATATGAAACAAAATCTAATAGCCTACAAAAAATTCATATGCGAGCAGAAATATGCCTCTAAACTAAAATTTTATTTTCCAAAGAACAAGAGCTGAAATGTTTGGTCAACATCACAGGAACTTCAGAGGCACTAACTCTTAGGCATGAACGAATGGCCATGGTTGGGCTGGCGCGTTTGGGGCGCATCGGGAATAGCAAGCCAATCAGGGGCAGCATTGGCTTAGCATGTCATGACATGTTTCATGCCATTTCTCAAAGAAAAATAAAATAAAATGTATAATATATAGGTCTTTTTTTTATTATAAAGAAAATATTTCATGTTATCAGCCAAAATTGTAGTTTGTAAATTGAGTAGTTGAACTACAAAAAATGACCCAAAAAGAAGTTGAAATACTTGACGCAGCACAAAATATGAATGTAGTTTAACTACCAGCAACTTTCAGCAAATTGCAGTTAAGCTATTTAGTTCAACTACATACAAATAAAGGGCAACATTTGTTACATTTTCTACTCCATATTTATTTATGTGTTTTGTCTGCTTTCTATCACATATAATATTTGCATATCATAATCCAGATTGCATGTTTGTATGTCTGCCAACATTTCAGTACACCGATAATGTTTGTGCCAGTAAAACTCATTTAGTGCAGTTTTTGTCTCTATGAGCTTTCAAACACATTCTTTATGAATTCACTTATATTTGATTTAGATTTAACCAATGAAACATCCTACTAGTTTTTAAAATTAATTCATATTTACGATTCATGCTGGTTTGCTTAAAGTCAATGTCGTTCTGATGGTATGGTTTTTTTTTTTTCTAATTAAGACATCCATTTTGGTGGTTTATTACATAATGAACCAAATTATTACATTTTCTTGATAAAAAAAAAGTGCAACACCTGCATTTTGTAATTACTGACGCAATATGTAAGAACTTATTACAAAATGCAGCAAAGTTTATTACATATTGCGTTCAAGAATTTTATTACAGAATGTGGCAGATTATTACAAAATGTGGCGTTATTACATAATGAATCACATCTTCCTCACAGAGGCATTGAATCTTGGTGAGTCAATTACAAAATTTGACACACTGATGAGAGCATTTTTAAGTCTATTCAATGTTGAATGAAAATATCACTTTAAAACAACTGATGACACTTACTCTGTACTCCTTCACTAGCTTTTCAGGGTCTTCATTGAGATACAAAGCTAGTGCGTTCTCCTTCTAGGGATGGAGTCGTTCTGCACAATACAACAGGAAATATACTGTATAAACAAGTCATTGACATTTAGATTCATCAAGATTTATTATGCAAAATATCCACAGCAACTAAGGTATCTATTAGTATGCAAGTAATTGTACACAAGCCTGGGCAATGTCAGCCATAATGTTTTTAATTTTGTATCCTGCTGCCCCTCCTTTCTTACGGAGCACTCTAGCCAGCTTGTCAGAGTAGTGGTCCAGCTGCGACATAAACTTCGGGATTAGCGGAATGGTGGTAATGCAAGTGAACTCAAGTGAAATTATTTGTGCCTGATGACAAACACTTACTAGTTAGTACTAGTTGATTTTAGTAAATACTGATGTATATAATATACAATTAATATTTTCAGTGGTTTAGGAGGAAAAGTGAATTGGATAAATCAAATATTCCAAAATAGTGATGTCAGTTTTAAGCTATACCGCATAGGCCTGTTCAGTACATGAAGCAAAGACAATTTACTTATGACCTGCAAATTCAAGACTTGCCTCATGTTCCTTAAAAAGAGCCGGCCATCTACTTTTGAATTCTGTGATGAAGGGCATGTCTTGAACCACCTCATACTGCCGATGAGCAAATGTTTCCTCCATTTTCTCTTTTATCACCTGATGGTTGTTCCTTTTTCTTGACCTCAGATAGCAATTCCACTCGCTCCTTCTCACGACTCTCTTTGTCTTCTCCAGCTGGGTAACTAGGGCAGTCCTAACCTTCACTTGGTTAGGACTAAAGGAGTTACCAGGCTTTCTGTTTTTCAGGGAGTTAATGCTTATTTCTGGGCATCCCAAACCCCTAAGCTTAGTGCGGTAGTTGCCCATTTTGCACTTCAAGCTGATTTTCCTAACGTAGTAACTAGTAACAGAGCCCTGCTCACTTGGTATAATCACTTTTACTGTTCTTTTGTCTTGGATATCTTCTGTTGAAGTCAGGTTAAAAAACTGGTCAAAATCAATGTCCATGTACCGCAGTCTGAACTCTCCTTCAATGCCACAATGTTCTCTAATGTCATATTTAAGACTGTCCACAGAGTGCAGTATTCCAGAAGACAAAGTTAGCTTCACACAGTTATCTTCTCCTAGGACAAGCCAAAGCTTTGCTGGAGTATAGAGAGAGAATATCAGTGAAAAAAAAGAGCAGAGCACCACTAGTAACAGGTCTTGTGACATGTTCACAAACTAGGCTAAGTCATGAAAAACTAAGACACATAATACTTCAAAATGTTGTGTGTAGCTAAGTTTTTTATTGCACTTCCACATCAATTTAAATGTGGTCTAATATGGTCCAACGTACTATCTCCCCATTCAATGGTTTCCAACCCGGTCCTCAAGGACCCCTTATCCTTAAAAGTTTTTGTTATGTCTCCACTACTGCACAACTAAATCAACCAAGGGCCAAAAACTTTCACTAAACACTCTGATCAGATAGATCTTTTTCAACCAGTTAAGCCCTTGATTGAATCAGGTGTGCAGGAGTAGAGCTGGAAGAAAACTCTGCATGACAAAGGTACTTAGACTGCCTTGAAACCACTGAATGGGGAAGAGATGATGCTCGATTCCCATTTTCTTCTCTTATTTCCACTGGTTCGGTTGGTTTAGGTTAGAATATTGAATAGCTTAGTGTTGAGACTTGAAGTCTGTGGTTGTTAGTGGCCTACTTCGCGAGACTTGGTATTACAGCTCTGTTTACAAACATGTCAGCTTTCTTGAAGTGGACAAAACCTGTGGTGTATGTTTGAATAGCCATCTGACATTGTCTGTGAAAAAAAATTGCAGTTTCGTAGGATGTAAATAGCCTAAACAAGCTAAGATTCGTCCGCTCCCCTTACACACTGCTGTGGTGATGCAGGGACAGACAGAACTACTGCTCTTCAGATTCATTCTTTTAGACCTAAAATATTTGGAAACTATAGCCCCAGGTTTAATTTGTCTGGAATTATCCTTGCTAATAAAACATGTTTACTTACCTCTATTTCAAGGATGGCTGCGGATTTCTCCATGTGCAAAAGAAAAAGAATAATGGCGGATAATGGCGAATCTCGCGTGATTGTGAATGAGATTAGAGGGGATAATTGGTGCACTTAAAGGGACAAACTACTCTATTAATGAAGTGCTTTCCGCTTTATATTACAGAGTAAAGTTGGGGAAACTAACACAGCCAAGTAAACCTTACATTGCATATTTTTACTTTCGAACACCACAACTCAAGTTGATATAAAAAAAACTTGTGGTTTTTGAGTAATTCAAATATAATACTATGTTTTATAGCCAACAGTAGTGACATTTCAAAAAAATGAAAGCTATAGCATTCACCTTTGCTCCTTCCAAGTACTTGAGTTGCCAGAGATGAGAGCCCCATCACAGATAAAGTCATGTGCCACTCCTTATTATTGCCCTGGTACAAAGGCTTTATGCAGCACTGTAACACCACAAGCCAGGAATCACAGTGATGTGATTGACAGAGCAGGTCTCTTCCACCAAAACATGGCTTACCTACAAACTGTCTGTATGTGACATCCCTCCCCCCCTGCACTGGGAAGACTAAGCTTAAAAGCTCTGCCAGCCATCACCTGGGAAGCTTCCAGACACTGTGCCAGCCAGGGGGCTCCTCTGATGCAGGAAACGAAACAATCTAAGCGCAAGAGGCACCCGAGAGTGTCACATCTGCTAATTATAGCAACGGCATCTACCAAAATGGGTACACACCTAAGCTGGCATTACACTACAGACACACACGTACACCTCCCAATCTCCTTGTTAATCAAGGTATAATCAGCAATCAAGCCAGTGAAAATGTTTCCTGTCTTCGGATGGTTCACTCTTTTCTGTAATGTATTTACCAGACCATTTTGTTAAACATTGAGCCAGCTCAAAACAGTTGTTTTCTGAGATGGACAAATTTAGATAAGGCCTTAAAGTTGGACGATAAGGCCTGCAACATGTATTCTGTAACAGCATGGTAAACTGACCAAGTGAAAGGATCATTTTACAGGCTCAAACAGTGGGTCACCAATATGATTTGGAGTTAGTCTGGTTGATTGATAGCTGCTCCAATGTCATGCCATCTCGGGCAACATCTGTTACCATGGCAATGCAATAAATAGAACTGATGTTCCCATACTTGACCCAGACAAAACTGATTCCCGTCAGTTGAGAACTGTAATGTATTGCATTGGTCTAGTTACAAGTTGAAGGGACAAGTTGAAATACAGCTAACGAGGCCTGCAGCAGTGGCGCCCCAGAAGTTCTTCATAGAGGCAGATGGGGGCCCCTAAAAGAAATCTTGGGGTGGAAACTACAGTCCATGTGGGGGCGTGACGTATGATTAAAAGTGCTGGCTGGTGATGCATTTGTTATTTAAAATCTTCGATTAAAAAACACCTTTTTTGATTTAGCATACAATACTCATTACTCAGAAGCAATAATTAGTAGTACACATCTACAAGTGACATTTTGAGTGAATGCCCAAATAGACAATATTTTTTGATACAAATGCTTTAGTCACATGATGATATTAGCGAAAATATAAAAATGATACTAACCAGTAATATTGCAGGTAGTTATATATCAAAAATAATACACATATATACACACATAATATACACATAATACAAGAATAAAGATGAACTCCTCGCAGCACAAAAGAATGACATCAGGTCGGTGGCCATCATAATTCAATCTAGCTAAATCTATATAAATTGGCCTTCAGATTTAAAGTAGGATGTATGGAGGATGAAACTGCTGTGTCACCTCCAAACATTAATCAAATTAAATGTTAATTAACTAAATCTATTGTAGGGGAAACAGCATCATATTTTATGATCTGTAGAGCCAAAAATGACAATATATGTCAGTGACTTCACCCAAGCAAATTGTAGGTCATTATACATATTTGCATATTATACATGTAAGAACTTATACTTATACATATATACATATTTCACATATTTGCAGCCTCAACAACACCTTAAGACCTCTTAGGCGTTCCAGAGAAATATAAAAACATTTTGTAAATGGTTTATAACACCCCATACTGTCTTGTTAGTACCCATAGTTCCTCCTATGCCCAACCGTAAGCAAAGCACAAACAGATAATGAATGGTAATATAGTTAAACAACACACGAGAAGTTGTAATTGTTTGAAATATGATACCAATAAAATACCTTATAGATATACTTTATATGGACCATTTATCAAACCTTAGTTTATAAACACTAAATAGCAGTGACTTTAAGTGTTACCTGCTGCCTCTGGCTGGCTGATAAAATATAACCTCAGCAGCTTAAAACAAAGTCACAAGCTCCAAATTCCGCACTATTGTTGAAGACATTTTCTGCACATGCAGTGGATTGCCACTAAATATCCAAATAACAAAAGCTTGGCGAGTGTTTTCCTTTCTCAATCCAGTCCTTTACTCTGGAGTGTTAATGTTTATCCATGCTGCTCTGCTGCAGCAAGGGCACACTGACCTAGTTGGGTCATTTGTTTCACACACACAGCTGTTCCCATGTAACCAGCCTTTATGGCTGATCTACTACCTATAGCCAAACATCAGGTGGGTCATACGCACAGTCAAACAGGTCCTGTCGTATATAAGTAAATTCCAGCGATGATGAGTTGACTGCGTCCATTCAGATCTGTCTTGCTCGATGTGATTCTTCGCTGTTGATGCTTGCTGTCATGATGATTTCTCTTAGTCCCTAATGATGTCTGGGGTTGTTGACATTCTGTAGACTATAGAAAGATACTGCAGTGTTTGTGTGTGTGTGTGTGTGTATGTGTGCGCGTGTGTGCGTGTGACCTTGTTCTGACAGAGGAGGACAAGTGGTCAGTGGCAACAACAAACCTGACATTTACTTGGCCATTTAAGTGTGCTGGTTTTGTCGTTCAAAGCAGCTGTGAGATACCAAACAAGTGACTCTCTGCAGTTTTAATGAACTTGACAGCTGGCTGAGATGGATCATGTTTTGTTTATAACAAACGGGTATTATTCCATATGCGATGACACGAAAAGTTTCTCTTTCAAATGTTCGATTTCCGGACCGCATTCCTCTGCATCACATATGCACGAAATAGAGATCAGTCTTCCCAAAACTGATATAATTTCATATTTGGGCTGATTCAATCACAAGTAATTGGCGAGGGGAGTTTGGTTGTTTTTAAATCCGCGCAATTATGGGGGTGTTTTCTCATCCTTTGTTGTTGTGCGGAGGTTAAATTTCTATGCTAATCCATAAGAAGCTGCTGTATTATACTATGCCTTTACATGAGAATTTTTGCGGGAACCAGGCTTAGCTGCACGACTCTCGACAGTGACTGGGAAAACATTGATATGATTCATGATACTGCCTAATCCCACATCCATCATCCATCCAGTAAAATGCGAAAGCAACATAAATGCACTGACACTCCCATGGATCATTTGTGAGCAGTTTGTCATCCACATAATTCAGGCTTCAGGTAGAGGTTCAGGCACAGAGCTCTGCAGACATTTTCCCGAGGATGAGCACAAACTGAAGTGAACGCTGTCAGCAGTGTCATTAAATCTGAATGCTCCTTCTTCTCTATTATTTTTGTTTGAGTATAGTGAGTATAGCCTTCTTCAAGTCTCAATGTTATTCAATCAAGGACAAACAGTTGACTGAAGTAAATGGGATTCTCAAGCGCATCCTATAAACTTTGACCGACAAATAAAGAATCACACGCCGATTTATCAAAGCGCCTGTCTCGCTTTTTTTTTTGTAATGTTCCTTGCTTGTCATGCCGTACACGGTGTGAGCTTCAATTGTCTTTCCTCCTAAACAAATACGTCTTCCTGAACTGCCAGAGTCGGCCATCTCAGCGGTGGCCCGTTATATTTTATTGAAGCAGTCGAAAGGCATTCGCAAGAAAAACAAAAACTTGTCATCAGAGGGGGAAATTCCAGCAATCTGACCTGCCATTCGAGGAGACAGCGGACTGTCTGCAGTATGTGAGACGTCAGGTAGAGTCTCACTTCTGTTTGCTCACTTCAAGGTGAAGTCTGACTCCTCTGTGAACCCTCTTTGAACTTCCCTGACAGCTTGTGTGATATGAAACGCTACCCACCCCCTAGTCCAGAACTTTTGTCATGCTTCACAAAGCGGCCAGCTTTTGATGGAGACCATGTTCCTCTCCGGTATGTGACATAGAGATGGGTGGGTGGGGGTTGGGGGGCGGTCTGATGGTTAGATGCCTCAGGTGTGGGTGGCTTTCCCCTTTTGAGTGTGCCAGTTCAGTATGAAGCAGCCAGGAATCAAACTGAGCACTGATGTGGTTACTGCCATTGACAGAGGTTTGATCGTCCAGTAATAACCATGAATAATAACCAGGAATGTTTTCAGTACTATAATTGCTTTTGGTTTAAATATAAACAAAAGGCCTGATATTCTGTGCAACTAATTTAAAAGCTGCAGTAATCCATTTTTTTTTTTTTTATGTTAACAATAGATCAAATTTCTCTGTGTAATCTTAAAGGGGTCACTGGCTGAGACAAACCAACAGAAAACTCTTAAGTCCCCAGTTTTAGTGTCTTTAAGCTCAGTGTTTTTCAGTGTTTTCTTTGCTGCTCTCAGTGTTTTCTGTACAGAAAATCAATCAATAAAATTTTTTTTAGCAAAGCTCTGATATATTCACTGTAGGCAGTGGTTAAATTGGCTTTTGTAAGGAGGGGGAGCCCTTCTTCACTCAGCGGCCATTATCTCTCACAATATATTTTTTTCTTACCTTGCACCATAAGCGTAATACATATTTTATCAAATTATGGCCTTCTTGATTATATCTCACATTCACATATTGGTAACTTATTAAGCCTACATTTCACCATCAATCTACACTGTAATTTGTAAGCTATGTAGAGACTTCATCACAGAAACAAAAAGGTGAAAAATACAGACATTTAGTTTCAGTAAATTAACAAAGTTAACATTTTGCTGTGACAGATACTTGACCCACCTTCTGTGCGTCAGCAGCACCGTGTGTGTGTGTGCGTGCGTACGTGCGTGCGTGCACTTGTGCGGTATGCCAGAAGATGCCGGTAGTAGTGAAAACATGGACTGGAGTTTCATTGGTTCAGGTTTTATCTCAATAAACGAGCGGAACGGATTCAGTAATGAAGCTCTGACACAGCGCTCTGAAAACAGCGCTGAGTGAACAGGCTGATGTGTTGATGGGGATCCAAATCAATGATTTTAAAAAGTCATATAATGGTAGTTACACCCATGATTACAATGAAACACTGAAGCAGAGGGAGCTCAGCGCCTGCTGGCTGTACTTGTCACGACCCGCAGGTCGTGACTCGGACCTCGGTCTCAGTATGCGTGTGAATGTGGTTTTTGTGTTCCTTTTTTCCTTTTGGTGTGCTTGGTGGGTTTTGTTTTGTGTCTGTCTCTGTGTGCTCTTCTCCTCCCTCTCCTCTGGAAGCTGGTGGGGGGCGTGGTTACAGAGGAGACGACTGACGCACCTGCAGCTCATCACCGGCAATCAACCCACCTACTTAAATCCGGCGGGGTCTGGAAGGCTGATCTGCCTTCCAGACCCCGCCGGATCGTATCTACTCCCGTGAGAAACGCCAGCCAACAAGAACGTCTCGTGAGCTTTTTTAGCATATTGCTAATTCTGTTTGTTTCAGCTGTCTCGCCTCAGACACCAGCCCTGAGCCTGAGCCCTGCCTGCCTGCCAGTGCCTCCAACCTCAAGCCTGGAGCCTGAAACCCACCTGCTCTCCTAGACGCCACTGCTACATTGCCTCAACCTGATCTGTGCTGACACTTCAATAAATTCTCTTGTATTCACTAATTCCTTGTCTGCATCTGAGTCCCTGGTCCCCGGACCTGACAGTACTGACGAGGTGAGAAGGCGGAGCTGAGCTCCGGAGGGCTCCGGCCCAATTTAATCTCTGACTATAGGTGTCCTGCTGAGCACCACACCATAGACAGACACCACCAAGCTAAATAACATAGTTAACATCAACCTTAATTCGGGATGACCGTGGCTCAGATGGTAGAGCGGGTTGGCCTATGTTCGGAAGGTCGCCGGTTCGATCCCCGCCCGGCCAATTGGGTCATGGTCGTTGTGTCCTTGGGCAAGACACTTCACCCACCTTGCCTCTTGTGAATTTGTATGACTGCTGTATGTTTGAGGTGGTGGTCGGAGGGCCCGTAGGCGCTGAATGGCAGCCACGCTTTGTAGTTTACCACTACCAGCTTGACTGTGTGTGAATGAATGGAACCTGGAACCCTGTCAGGCGCTTTGGGTGTCTTGAAAAGCGCCATACAAATCCAATCCATTATTAATTGGCAGAATAAATATTGGCAATGTATGTCTCTGCAAAAATACTTTTGCGTTCAAAGTTTACCTTCCCGTATATTGCAACCCCACGTTTTTAGCTTCAGTTTTTCAGTTTCATGGTCTGATAACACTGTGCTTACAGACTAGTTAGGTTTAGGCACAAAAACCACATTGTAAGGGTTAAGAAATTATAATGTTTTGGCAAAAAAATGTGCTTCTGTTGCCACAAAGATGACTGAAGGCGTCTTAAATTCCCTTCAAAATATCCAGTTTTTGTCACAACAAACACAGCTGGAAATCGCTCATGGTCTCAGACAAATATCCAGTGGTTGTCGTGTTTACAACTGTTGAACTGCCGTGGTCCCTTCTGTGATATCTGGTGATTTCACTCTTACAAATTTTGAAACGCAAGTTTGAACTCGGTCTGTAATTCTTGCTTAACTCCATCTCCACCCCCTCCGCCTCTCAATACTACAGTCAGGTATTAACATGTAAAGTGAACTTGATATGACACATACTGGAGAAATGTCTAAATAGTATGTAGCCTATGACACGTACAAGTGTGAAAGTTTTGTTTGCAGAAAAGTTAATTGCCAACATTTTATTCTGTGACTGGGCGGTGAATATTGGACCTAAATCAATCAAGCTCAAGGAGACAACTTCATAATAATGATGTTGCTCTACTGAAGGTGTATCGAAACTCTTACTAATATTATAGCATAAATATACTAATATATTTGCCATTACAAGTTAATGGCTGATAATATGGCAATGTTGTGTTTTCAATTTGTTCCATTCCCCTTAAGGGGCCAAAACAGCAAATACTGCAGCTTTAAAGACAGCTTGATTATTGAGTGTCTGGAAAAGTAAAATACAGGCTGACAACTTGAGTCTTCAAAGTCGGAAGGTTTTATTATTTGGCAAAGCAATTTTTCGGGATTCCTCACCAACCTTATTCCTTATACTGTACTCTTCTGTTGTAATTTGTTGCTGGTAATAATTAAATTGACTGTTAACTACGCAGCTGTTCTTATCTCTCTACAGTATATTCTGATTGGGTTCTGGCCAAGTCCCAATCAGTAGGGTCAAAGTGAATATTTTCTTTCAGCTGTCAAGGCAAAAAACAACTGAAGAAGTGTTACAGGTTTGAAACCCTTGGCAAAGAAGTGTGGAGTAGCATGTTGTGTTTTTGCACTCACTCATTTGCTCTGAGCTGCGATGGTTGTCTTCACCGTGGTACTGCGATGAACGCATGCATCTCGCTGGTGTCTGTCCATCTCGCTCCATCAGACATTGGTGGACTCTGCCGTTCTTAGGCTTGGCTAAACGTGGAGGGGACACACTCCATCAGGCACTGTAGCTTCTCTCCACTCCCCCCATGCTTCCACTCCTCTCCTGCTAATGATTAACATCATAAATCACACTACACTATTTTCTTCCACTGCCAGCAGTGAGAAAAGCAGCTCCTCAATGACCCTTCGTACTCGGCAGTGGCAGAGGTTGGTGGTATATTGTCAAAATTGTGTTTTTACTTTGGTTTCGGTCTGTATTTGGGTTGAAAAAAATTTGGAAGTCCTAGAATTAATCTATTTTAAGGGCTGTACCACTGAGACCCAACAATGACTTTTAGATTGGCTACTGACCACCAGTCTAAGTAAACATCCTCAGCAGAATTCACCTACCACATTTAGTGGATTGTCTCGCTTCAATAACAACTAGGACTTCTGGCCAGGGTGAGGACTATTTTAACTTTTTTTTATTTTTTTTTTATGTCACATTTTTGTGTCATTCAATCTATTTCACAGTGCATTGTCATCTCTTATATAAACACATGTTAACCTCCAAGTTGTTGTTTGGGCACCCTCAGTTGTAACTAAACCAGAGTTTATGATTATCAATTTTATCTCTTCACTTTTAATTCAAAGTAGTGCCATTGTGTCCTTCTTTGTGTGTCCCACGTAATTAGTTTTTCTAATTCATTAATTTGAATCACTCACAAAATCTGATAACCCTGAAATTAATTCTATGTAAGCTAAACATATTTCAACATGTTTGAACAAATGCTTTGAAATCTGTAGAAGTATCTAGCCTTTACAACTGACTAAACTAGTATGAGCCACTGTTTCTAGTGATTGATTTCAAATAAAAAATTCAACTGAAGAGAAGCAATTTTCATTTATTATGGCTGTTTTTTATTAGCCATTGTCTATGTCGGGCTTGGGTTCTCACTGCTGTTTGCCTGATACAGCATTCTCTTTAATAATCAGTTCCTTCTGATTATCCATCAGGACAAAGCCAATTCCTGTCCTGTGGTCTTTAGTAAATATAGCATATTTCTCTCTAGCACATACAACAAAAAGAAATAGCAAAGTACTCATGAGAACCAATCACCTGATGTTAGACCAGTGATCATGGTAAATGTGTCAACACACATTTACCATAATCACTGGAGGTTTATTTTTAAGTAGACTTTCAGTTTCAACACCCTCACACTTGTGAGGTTTCTTGATGTCTTACGACAGCTGTCACTGTGGAGTCAAATGAAGACCTTTATGTCCTGATGGGCCCATTACTGCACCTTTCTCTCTTCCAAGCAAAGTAGACTGATCTTACTTTCTGTTCGCACTTATTCCATGCTTAATATTTAAAGAGTTAAACACCTTCGCAGCTGGGTGCTTCCCGGTATAACCACAGTTTTCTCTTAAAGGTCACTTAAGGTTGAAGTGGAATCTTTAACCACATGGCTGCAACTGTTGAGGGGAAAAACATTCACTTTACACATCAACCTGGTGCCATCTGGTCTGATGATGCATACTAGTGTGGCTCTAGTCACAAACAGGTTTGAACACTATTAATATCCTTGTGGGATGAGCACATGTAGTGCAATGAAACAATATGGTGCTGTTTGTTTTTGTGTTCTCTGTGGTGCATTTGAGCTACTATTTAATGGCTCACACAGCAGGTTTTAGCGAGTACTCGACTGAAAAGAGTATCCAGAATGTACTTTTGAGAGGAATGAGTGTCATCCAAGTAAAGTGTGTCAATATCTGTACTCATGATAAAGGAAAATCCTCCTGGGTAGGTTACTAACTGTATAGTTCAATTTTTGGTTTCCGTCAGAGCCCTATGATTCTCTTCTTATCTTAAGTTTATAAATTGAAGCAGGAAAGCCTACATTTTCAGCCTAAATGTAAACTTTTCCCTTCTAACCGTGCCATTTTGCATAACATTGTACTGTTGAGGACAAGTTTTCAACCATCTACGTCCACTTCAATCTACTTGTATCAATTTTTGTCAGTGCACTGACTTTTTATCTATTCAAGCCACCTTTAAAACAGTGTGGTTAGTCTAAACGCACATTTAAAATAGAAGTTGCAGTCAACCCTTTCCCCCTTGGTGTGAACTTAACACGCCAGTGAACATATCTAGCACACAACAACACCTCAAACATTTGCTCCATTAACTTTTTTTAGGCCAAAAAAACAAATCTAGAAACAAGCAGATGGAATATATCAATTTTTTTTCCAGATTTGTATCACAGGCCGCAGCACATCAACAATCCAGCACTTTGGGAAAATGTGTCAGTAATGCATGGCTCGGGGTTGTACCGTAGGAAATATTAAAGTGTTAATGCCAACCCAAACCCTCTGCTGTGATGACACTTTGAGCCCTCAGTTTTAATTATTGATGTAAACATCCACTTTGACACTTTCTCTGCCAGTGATGACAGCCCAGCCGCTTGCCCGACACATGAAAGAGTAATGATGCACCGCTAGCCTTGCTATCACTGGGGTTCAGGGGATTAGCTAGAATTTTGCTGTCCAAGCAGTAATGCACATGCTTTTCTTCCCCTCGCCCCCCAATGCCCTCACTCTCTCTGATAAGGCATATTTTACACAAGGTAGGAAACTTAAAAGACAGTAGCTGAAAGATCAAAGTGACCCATGCCGCTGATCCTCAAGGGAAGAGGCTGAGGGCACATTTAAATGCCTTCACCATTCATAAAAGTCAGGCTGGAAACCCAACAATGATAAGCCCCTGGGACATGTGCATATTTGAAGTCAGCAAACAACAGTGTAAAGGGAATTACAAATGAAAAGTGGAGAAATGTAGAATGACCCCAGCTCAAACTCAACCTTTTTTTTAGATTATGTTGAGTACAAGAAGCTGAATTTCAGCTTGCTAACACAGCCCCGGATTATGCTACAAATGATTAAACCAGGACCAGGTCACATATATTTTCTGAATAATACTGAGGAGGCTCCCATCTGCCTGTGTTTCTGCTGCTCACACAGAGTTGAGCAGACACTCAGGACGCTGCCAATCACATTGGCGCAGATGTGCACTGATTCAATCTCTTGCAATAGATGAAAAATGATCAGGACCGTCTTATGCAATGCTCAGATATAGAGTCATCAGATTTTACTTCCTCTTTCAAGCACATCCAATTCCAGCTAATTATTTTTTTCTGAAGTTTGAAAAGTAATATAATACAACTGGACATGTTTTATTACGAAATATCATTCAACCTCCACTGCTGAAAATGCAATTCGGACATTCTAACTGGATTCGAAGCATATCTCAAAAATCTGTTGAAAGATTGAATACATTGCTTCACTGCTTCCAAAACAACCTAGTCCAAGTAACTGTGCTCGAACTGAAGTACTCCCTAAGTTTGACTCAGACTATATGTGACATTTCTTTTTAAAGTTTCAAAGTGGCTTAATTTGAAAGATTGGTATTCAATCAGCTTAATAACAACTAATAACCTGATAGCTTCAGTTTCGCCTCTAATTATTACTGAGGCCTTATATTCCTTTTTCAAAAATAGTCACTGTTCCATCCAGACCTCAGTTTAGTAAACAAATTTTATTAATAGTGACATTGTAAAATGATAACTGAGGGGGCCTTGCCAGACTACACTCAACAATTTAGTTGTCAAAGGGAAAGGTACAAAGCAATGGTAGCTAAAGGCTGCTAAATGATACAAGCAGTCTCACTGGAAATTGTCAGCTGTGTAGGGGGCTGCTGAATGGCCCTGAGCCCTTTTCATACATGGCAGTAACAGCATTAGGTTGTTTGTTCAATAATCTTGGTAAAAGTGATGTGATGATTACACCAGTTACCTCAATGCATTGATTACAAATATGTCCATATACTGCAGATTTACTGACTTGACCATTCCTGAAAGACTGCAGGGTTTTCCTTCATGGATGATCAACTGGATCCTTCGGCCAAACAATATAAGCATTTGCGGGTCGCGACATGACAAATAAGTCCCTCTGGCTTTTTGAGCTCACTACATCTATGAAACCATTTTCACACTCCTCTTTCCCCTAAAAAGGCGAAAGCAGGTCAAGATACTGCTAAAACGGAAAAAGGCAATTTGAAAACAATTTGTTGTAAGAGGGACCCGAAATCCTTGTTGTTGAAAAGCTAGTACTGTATACACTAAGAAAAGGTGAAGACTTTTTACTTGTTTATAATCAGCATGAGAGCTACCTTAGAAAGTGTACTGTATAAACACTGTGCTTCACAGAAAGAAACTATAGTTAAGTCTTGTTGGAACAAAATGAATTAAATATGGTCCATTTTAAAAACCCATTTCATGATTTATATTTTATCATGACATGCAACTTGACCTGATGACCATAGCAGCATACAGTAGTTGTACATCACCAAATTCGAGAAGTCCACATACAACATACAATAGAATGTTTCCAAAAAAAAAAAAATACAAAAGATGCTGTCCTATGTTGTAACAATACAACCATTGGGCATTCTGAAAAAATCAGTCATTATAGAGCAAAAGTTGTTGAAGTGTCCAAATTTTAAACTACTGCATATAATATCACATGTACAGTATTTTCTACATAGTAAATAGAATTATTAAAACATTTTAAGTTTTCAGTCATAAAATAGATATGTAAAGGGAGAGCAGGTTCAATTTTTATTGTTTTCTATACCATAGAGTGTCTCTTGTGGTCTGCCTGCCTGCTCTGTTGCCTTTATAGTCTCTATAATCACAACAGAAAATTATCATAGTACACTTTTTGAATACACAAAACTAATTTTGTTCCCTGTAAATTATAATATGGATGGCCAGCCTCAAAGATTAGATTTGAAGTCAAATTTGGTTTGCCTGCTGTCAGAAGACAGCCTTCCAGTGTCTGATGGGACACAAGCCATTTCCCTGTGATGAGTGTCGTGGGCATGCATTAGAAAGTGCCTGAATGGACTATTAATCATCCTGCTGTGGTTCAGAGAAGTCAAATTTCTGAACATGAGGGTTAATTCTGCTTTACAAAAAAATCTTAACTAAGATAAAGTTGAGCTTTAACAATTAATGTGTCAGTGCATCATCTTCTGAAAGGAGAAGTCTTATCTTTTTTTGTTTTTTTATGTCACAGCTGACAGCAGTGTATGTGGTGATTTTTCTCAAAAATGCACTCAAGGTGATTCTTTATTCAGACATTGGACTGAAGTTATTTTTACATGAATGAGTTTTGTTGTTGCAGAAAAGGACTTACCAAGCCAAGAATTTCTGTGAAGGAAAACATAAAATATGTCTGTAAAATTATTACCCCTAATCTGAATCAAACTCTTAGACTCATTTATTTGGGTTCAAGGTTTGAATGAGGCTTTTTTGTAAACTAATATATTTTACTTTGGTGTTAACTGGACCTCTGTACTGGATATTGGAATGTCTGTACTACACACACCCACATAAAATTGCATGTCAATCTTCAAACCTGACAAGAGGTTTGACGGCCAACAGGCACATTTCTCAAAATGTTCGACTGTTCCGTGAATACAAACAGCCCTTATCTTGATACCAAATAGAAAATAACATCACCTTGACTTGAATAATGTATTTTTCCATCAGAGTCACTCACCGAGGCTTTGGCCCAGTTTTTTTGTCAATTTAAATTGGGTTTTAATCAACACACTCACAGATTCAGTGCCCCCTTATGACATCTCGGGAAATGAAATTCAAACTCATTGACTCACAAAGCAGCAGCATGGGACCAGCCAACTTTCTCCATTAGACAAGCATGGCCTCGGAGGGAGGTGCTAATCCTCGTCCCAGAAGAATCACACTTTTTATCTATTTCGGTGCACATTGGGGTTCACCTTCTGATCATGCCAGAGGACATGCCGCAAATGGCAGAGATACAACAGCAAACAGGATTCTCTCTGTACGTAACTGTGTCTTGATCATTGATTGTATTATAAAAATGAACGACATTAGACCTTCCCAAAAGTAAAGCTAAAACATCTTGTTAGAGCCCCGGTGGCTGGCTGCAGTATAGCTCATAACACTCAGCTCATAACACTCCATGTTAGCAGACGGTCCATGGCTGACACAAAAAACGTAATGAGTTAATGCTAAAGCAAGGGTCACCAACACGGTGACCAACAAAGTATAGAATGTATTACTGTTTCCCACACATATACTTTACTTGGGCGGAGCCAAATATATTTGCAGACCCATGCATTTTATATTTCTATCTTTCTGAGAGAACAACGCCATCTGCAGTTAAATTACAAACTGGACAAACTGCCGGCGCACTTCTCCTCCTGTCTACTGTCAACCCCACATGCTCTGCAGACAGATAGATGCTATCTGGTATTACAGTACATCCTCTTGTAAATGCATTGATTGTGGTGCGACTTCTCCTATGTTATGTAGGCATACATGTGCTGTTGTTTTGTACAAACTTGCAAGCACAAGTCAGGAACCTGAACTTAATTTTATACGTCAGGCCCCTTGTAAGAATGCCAACTGTGTTTCTTGATGAGTGGGAGGGGACCCTGCGGTAGACCCAGAACATGCTGCATGGACCGCATGTTCCATATGGCGATTTACTGTGCCAGTGAAGGCTCGTCATAGACAAATGGACAGAAATAAAATAGATATGAATGAAAAAAAAATATTAGAATAATAACAACAAGTACATACTGTCTACGAGATCTCATGATAATAAAGTCTGAGGGCGTAAAGCTCTGCTCTGTCAAAATGTTTCTTGTATGATCAGATCCTTGGTTGTGTCTTACTTGTTCTATAAGTAAATGTGCTTTGCTTGCCACAGATACAATCTTGAATTTGTATGGCAGTGAGGTATCTGGACTACAACACATTCTTGCCCTTAATTCAGCTCAGTTTAAATTGAACCTGTTCCTCCTTGTGTAAATTAAGGAATGTAGACAATATGCGGCTCACAGCTCCATGGGACGTTGGAGGCAGCATTCAGCTGTGTGTGGGTCAAAGGTTAGCAGGAGACAAGGCCACTATAGGGACTAAAAACAGAGCCTGACTTCTATGTCAGATGGAGAAAGATATCTAAACGTGTACATCTCCAGAAAAGGATAAAGAAATCATTTAGGTAAATTGGGAGTACAAGACCCAAGGAGGGACAGTAACAGATTTAGCCATTTATGGGAGATGAGCAGGGAGATAGACCACCTCCTTTTCATGTCGACTGGATAGCTGGACCCTCAACCCACCACAGTGACCAATTAGGAGTAGGCAGGTACAGCCCAAGGGACTTTAAGAAGGCTACTACGAGTAGAGACTGGAGGGTGGCACTTGGAAAATCTCCTAAGAGCAAAGGTTGAGGTTTTGAGGGAGCAGAGGGCAGAGCATTTTGGCATTGTTTTGTCCACAGATTTGATAATATCAGAACGTGGCCGCTTCTGATCCGGGATCCAGGCGCTAGATTCTGTTTTAATAAAGATTGCTCTAATATTCCACCCAGCCTTGCCTCCGCAGACACCTTTTGATCATCAAACTACACACCGACACCTTTGAGAAGGGAAGCCCAGAAACTACGGCAGTACATGATACTGTTAAAACAAATAACAATAATGTTTATTTCCTAATCCTATTAATTCTGCAGTTGAAATAATTGGCAATACTTCTGCCTACAAACTGGGTCTCGTAAGGAAAAAAAATGATAATACCATTTATGGTTTGAGGCAGTATCTTTCCCACTTGTCTCTGAATAATTTGGGGTTTTTTCCAACAGCAAGTCAGTGTAATCTACAAGCTTCACTGCACAGAAAACCTGTAATAAATCAATGTATAATTAATCTTGGATGTAAAAAATAGTTCTAGATGCTTATTAAATGCTTAAAAAAAGTCCTCCAACACAAGAGCATGACAAAACACCTTCTTTCTTTTAAGGACATTTGAAAAGAACAATCCACATGATTGAACAATACCATAAATCTGTCTGTCACTCTTCTGTTCTCAGTCTGGGAATATGTGATCCTGATTATTATCGTGCAAAGCTGTTGTGGAATGTGACATTGTAAATGCACCTGGCAAGAAAGACCTCTGCAGAGAGCAGAATCTCATTCATCATGCCTTGCATTGTAAGGAGGGAAAATGTGCACGGATGCACAGTGTAAACATACTGATGTATTGGACGGCTGCTGAATTTATTAAACACGTCTCAACTTAGGGAGAGCAAGGTAACACTCATAACACAACTTGTGTTTATGCAGCCTGGGTTTTTGCATTTTTCCGTCTCTCTGAAGCCGGTCAGAACTAGAATTTGCATGCGCCTTAACCAGCGAGCGGTAGCAGTGTATAAATTCATTGTTCACTTGATTACCACTCATTAACACCATCCTCAATCAGATCTCACAAAGCACAATGTCTTTGAGGTAACAGAAACAGAGGTTTCTGAATTTGCTTCTGATGACGGTGTGTTATAGAAACTGGCCCCTCTACATCTCTTTGAGTGCAGCCAGCAGCTTACAAAGTAGGCATTTGTTTTAAAAAACTACTGGCTGTGAAGCCTTGCCATGCTTTTTGAAAATTGTGGAAAATACATTTTAATTGCTGCGTTCATTCACTTTGGATGTGGGAAGTCAAAATTGGCTTTAAATGTGCAACTTCTAGCACGCTATAGAAAGTATGCAAAAGGGAAATCCCATTTCCCAAATACTTAAACTGCTGCTGTAGATTAACATAATTACACGTTTTTACTACCTTTACTATTTTCAAATACATATTTTCATAGGTCACTGGGGAGCAGACTAATTTAAGCGTAGGCCTGAATGCAGAATGTATTCTGGGGTTTTACTCCAGTTGTTAAGACATACAGTATTCTATCTTTTTGTAAATGTTTTTGGTGCTAAACACAGTTGCCAGTACTCCTGAAGGATTTTCAAAGACTTCTGATCCCGGTTATGCAGAGATCATGTCACGTAGAATCAACATTTTAGTTAAAGGTTTCAAATAATGTATGATTGTGTGCCTGAATGGGTTAAGGTTTTATTGAGGACGTCGCCTTAAATAACAACACGGTCCATGTTGCTTTATCAATAGAGCAGGCTTCCTAACATGCAGCTCGCAGACTTACTAGTTATGCTTGAGGGCACTTACATCCTTGTTGGCACCTGGGGTATTCCGTTGCATACTTGACATGCACTCCCATCTGAGACTGCCGGTGTCACACTTTGGCCTGAGGGTTAAAGCTGGTCAGGGTAGCAAGGGAGTCGGCCTCTCTGCCTCACCTCTCTGAGGAATGAAGCACATGTGCAATGTTAGCATGAACTGACTGGGTTTGTCAGAAAGCCCCCCCCCCCCCCCCCCCCCCCCACACACACACACACACACACACACACACACACACACACACACACACACACACACACACACACAAACACACCCCCTCTCCCTTATGCTGTAGTGCACAACCTCTGCATCAGCTCTTCTGTCACCATCTGAAATACCAGCTTCAAATGTATTCTGAAGCTAAAATCTAAAAAGACAGCTGAAGGAAAGCAATAAGCACTGGAGATAAATTATATTTTTAGCCTGTCTGCAGGAACAGTTTTCATTGTGCATCCCTAAATATGTGTGCACAGCTTCCAAATTTTTGCCACATCTTAGAGAAAGTGGAGAAGCGAAATGTGTGACATGAGTACTACTATTACGTGAAAATACAGAGCCCTCACTTTTCAGCAAAAAATCAAGATGTCAGCTGGCATTGAGACATGAAATCAGCGTAACGATTCGAGTGCAGCATGACCTGTAATGGTCTGAGGGTTTTCAGGCCAGGTCACGTGGCAAAGGTTTAGCAGGGGGGGCGTGAGAGGTGGTTGAATATACAGAGTCTGCACAGCTGGTGCCTCAGTGGGAGGCACAGGACCGGTTAGATCTGCACGAAAGTGGAAAGACTTACATTCAATGTTGGCTATACCTCACACAATGTTTTTTCTTTTTCATTCCTTTAGTACGTATCATCAGTGGCATGATCAGTATGTGTTATTGTATGTGCAGGCTGTGCACAAGAAAAGAAAAGAAGATTTTCTCCCATTTGGCTCCAGTGTCCTTACTGTGAAAATTATGAATTACTGAACTGGTGCAGTGTCCTTTCAAAACATGCAGTTTTTCAGCACAGATTGTTTGGTGAACAGGTTTACAGATCCCCTCTTTAGATAGATAGATAGATAGATAGATAGATAGATAGATAGATTATTGCCAGTCATTTTGCCAGCATCCTGTCCTCCGCCACCTCCTCCAGGGTGACAAGCATGGAGCCAACAACAGACCCTGCCTTCTTGATGTTGCCTCCTGAACTGCTCACAGACTCACCGAGTCCACCCTAAACATATCAAAGATGTTTAATATTTATTATTTAAAATCTGGGTTGATTATACTGGTAGTTAAAAAGTCGGACCACAATAACCAATGGTGCTGCCAAGCAACGGTAAGCATTCTAGCCCTTGAGGCTAACACAAGCTAGCATACTATTGATGACAGAAACTTCTGCCTGTGCAAATTGCTCTTCCTTGGGCCCTCAGCGACAAACCTGTGAAGTATGAAGTAGATCGGACGAACAGCTGTTGAGATGTCGAGACGGTTGTCCAGAAAGACAGAGATTCCTTGGCTTTAAACTAAGATAGCTATGTTACCATCAAAACATGTCTCTATCATTCACTGTCAAAAAGAGTGGCATTGCAAATTATTAGCCCAAAGTCACAGAGCACGTTCAGCTACATTTAGGTCAGGACTGATCAAGACGGAAGTTATGGAGTTATGATCTTCGTCCAATTATTTTACCAGTTATATTCTAAACATGGAACCAAGTTTGTGTGCTTGGTAGTTCAAGTTATTCGGAAGTACTTGCACATATCGCACCAGATGAACAACGACGCCGTAAATAGACGTGCATTGTAAAATCAATGTCCAAACTCATACCTTATTGACTTTCCTCGAAAAGCCACTTCACCATATCTCACATTGAAAGACAATACATGCTTGTCCTACTTTTATCCATCCATCAAAGGAAAGAAAAGCCGTCAAAATAACATAACTGTTTAACGAAGAAATCATGTAGTATTTATTAGAGCAGCAGCCCTACAGTGAAGTCTAAAGTACAGTAACTGCTGTAGTAGTTTTGGTTTAAGTTTTTAATATATGAAGTACTTATATTACTGTACGGAATATATCAGCGCAAATGGCTTTATAGGTTGTAATGGTTTGTGCACTCATTTACTCTGACATTCTTCTTCCATTTTCTCAGAACATCATTGAGTATTTACAATGCAGGAACGTCATCTGACAGTATGAATATGTATGACGACAAGAGTGTTTGATAAATGATGATAGGACACGCAACACCACCGCAGTAACACTCCTGCTTGTACCCTTTCTGTGCCAATTACGCTCCACCTAAATTGACTGAGCCTTTGATGTAATCTGAAGCAAAAAAAAAAAAAAGGAAAAAAAGAAAAAGAAGAAGAAGAAAAAAAAACATTAATGGCGTGATTTGCATGAGGTGATTAAGAGCAAAGTCACCTGAGGGTTTTATCCTCTGGTTAAGTAAGACCGGAGTCACAGTGAGCATCGCTAGGCTTCAACAAACAGCAAGCTGCGGATTCTGAGTAATGCAGATGATACATCCATATTCCCCTGTTTACAGAGTGAACGCTGACACGGATTAAGGTACTGGAGGGAAACGGATTGGTTGCAAGATGAATAAAATGAGCAATGGCTGTACAACTAACTTTACAGTTTGAATTTGGTTGATTTACTCTGCACTTTAGATGTTTATTTTAATTAATGAAGTGAGACAAATGGAGCACTCACTCCACGTGGTATTTCAACACTTTCAAGGAGATTCCGTCGTCATAACCTCTTTGATACCATGTCTCTGCTATGATTCCATTAGTACTCCTCATGGTGTGTTATGACTACTGGAAAGCAAAGCATATGGTACTTAGGTGTTGCACAAGGGCAGAAATAATGGTAAGCTGAAGGATAACTTCACCCGAAAATGTCACATTCAGTCATTATCCACAAACCTCCATGCAATTTAAAAGTCGAGGTTTGAACCATTTCTGGAGCCTCACTGTAAAAGATCATTACAGTGTTCTTCTCATCAACTGAAGTAGGTGCGGACTAAAAACCAAAAAATCAACTGGGAAACTGAGTCATAAAATGGCTCCATACCGCTCGCCCATCCCGCTCCCCCAGGAGCCCCAAATTAATTAGAAGAGATGCTGTTTTACACCATTTATAGAGCTAAAATCTCTCATTGTAGCTGTGAAGTGACAAGCGTTAGCGTGCACCCCATCCGCAGCGGGTGCACAAGCTCAACTGCGAGTCAAGGGTGTAATTAACGTCTTTCCAAATCAATTTGGAATCTCAGGGCTTCCAGGGACTTGGATTATGCCAGAAGAGACATATGGAGCCATTTTATGTGTTTTTCCGGATGTTGCTTTATGTTCGAAAACAAGTCCCCATCTACTTCAGTTGTTTAGGAGAAAGCTGCAACGCCATTTGGCTGTGATGCTCCAGAAATGTTTTTTGGACTACACAGCTTTACCCGACTTCATGTTGGCATGGGGCTGAGTAGTTAATTTCCATTTTTGGGTGGGCTTACCCTTTATGAACAAAAGCATTATCAAAGCATTCATTCAAATCAGTATTTAGCAG
The DNA here is from genome assembly GCF_900880675.1 of Sparus aurata. Taxonomy (NCBI): domain Eukaryota; kingdom Metazoa; phylum Chordata; class Actinopteri; order Spariformes; family Sparidae; genus Sparus; species Sparus aurata. Next base: position 19,063,411 of record NC_044194.1, on the reverse strand, counting down.
CCTGCATATTAATGCCTAAATGGGAGAGAGTTTAGAAGATGATTTGAGATATTTTGATTATTATTATGATTAGACTACAGTAGTTTTTAAAAACACTTCATTTAATGTTTTAGTCATTTATCTATAAACTGTGTTATACTGATATAGCATAGGTACACCAGTCTTTGCTTCATGAATGTTATATTTGGACAAACATTTAGAATTTTTATACAGCTTTAATTATGTAAAACACCTTGATGTGTTTCTTTTTTGTTTGTTTGTTGTTTTTTTTGCGTTTCTTTTGAAATATTTAGTTTTTTTGCAAGTCCCATGACTGATTGACTCAGTGTTGTTCGTTCTTTGTTTTCTTCCTTCTTTTGTTTCCCTGAAAGTTTGGCCTTGTGTGCACGCTGTATATGAACACAACACATTTTCAATTTAGTTTTAAGTAGGATTCGGTCATCCTATAAATGTATTTCAGGAGTAGGAATTATGTACCCACCGCAGAGGTCTGGGTCAACACCCCTCAACCACTGGAAATTGTTTTTAAAAAGTTCAGCAGCTACATTCAAAATGTTAAAGTATGTAAAGATGAAAAGCCAAATCAATGATCATGGTCAGTGATGAAAGAATATGATAAGATAAGCATCCGTGCCATCATAGCCTAAATGAGTGTTCCAAACCCAACCAGGGTGTATCTGTCCTCAAGAAAACTTTTCATTTGAAAGACTTCTTCTGCATTCTAGTGAATTATTGAGTGTTTTTGTTGTCGAAGTGTGGAGACAGGACAGGGAGAGAGAAGACAGTAAAAAAAATGGGATTCTCTGGAGAATCTAGTGGCTTGGCAGGTAGCTACATCTATAAACCTTGCATGAAAAGTAAATGAGGTAGAAAAACACATCCTGCAGGATAATTTTGTCCTGAGTGAAAAAAAAAAAAACATGGTGAAACATTTTTATTACACAACAATAGCCTGAAAATAGAAGGCAGGAAGGAGTTCTTAGCTGAGCTATTTTGTCTTGTCATGTTCGTCTTATTGATTATGCAGTTGGAAATTTCAATTTTCAATTTTCAGTATTCACTGTTTGTTAGAGGAATGCAGAACTAAAGACATATCTCTCACACTTGAAAATGTTTGTATTTTAATGAATCCAATGTGAAATGAAGTGTGGATGACTGCAGATGAGTGCTGTTTTGGTGCAGAATGTTAGTTCCCACTTGGAAACTTAACTAAACAAATCATTTTCCTTAGTCTAATAAGCGGCTGTGCGGTTGTACAGCTTGATATCCGATTAACATCTCTAACACTGATATCCCACAGTCGTTCGGAGCCGTCAAACACGAGCGCTGGAGACGACATTGCGTGGCAGGAGAAAATATTGATGTTACTCCTCTTGATGGAGATGTGCTAATTAATTTGCTCAATCTGAAAGTTATGTCGCTTGTCACTCAAGGGTGGATGTGAAAGGCCCGTTCTCCGTCTCTCCTTTTTTCGATTTTCATTCTTATTCAGCTCAAGGGCAGCGACTTTCCTTTCAGCTCCAACTACTAAAACGTTTCTCGCTCAGGTCCAACTTTGGAGTAATTTAAATGGGTTTTTTGGGGGGGAAGTTTGACAATGCACACCCTGCAGCATCTCAAGTTACGGCGGGAAATTCAGTCGCTCTGTTAAACATCAACTGCAAAGTTTTCACGTTATGTTTGTTGTCATGTACTTTGATAACCCCTGATTACATGCATTACTTGCCTGATTGAACTAACTCATCTTGAAAGCCGCCCAACTACACATTTTCTCTTTCTCCATCTCTTCTCCCTCACCATCTTTGGCTGTGCGTTGCTGAGGCTGCTGCCCCCGTGGGCTTTTATTTGAATGGATATTCAGCTCTTTAAGTCATACCATCTCCCAGAGTGCCGAGAATGACTCTGAATTATGCTGTTGACCTTCCGCGCAGAACTTCGAACCTCCTCTTGTCTACATGAACTCTGAAAGAAGAAGCCAAGGCCCTAATCAAGTACAAGCACTTCATATTGATTTCCTAAAAGTTCTCTTGCTCTTTTATTGCTGAAAAGTTTCAGCAAAAGAGAGTTTAGTTGGTGTCTTGTCATTTGGGTTTATTGGTCTTTGCAGTCACAGCCGAAGGGTCCGTGATAGAGCCATTGTTCTCGTTAGATTTCATCACAGAAAGTTCTACACGCTCTTGTAAAATGAAAAAGTGTCACACTTTCTCTGTAGGGCTGAGCGGGATAAATGACAGGAAACAATATAACACTCTCCTGGCCACATTATGTTTTGTTCTGTCATGGCATGCTAAAATACACGACAAGCGTATGAGTGAAAAGAGTGAAAACCATTTCCCACTTACATCCTAAAAGAGACTTAATCGAATCGACAATCAAGATCAATTAGTGTGGACTGTGTGAGATAGGCTGCGCATTTGCAAGGTTGAAAAACACAAATACTCCTCAATGAAACTGTTCTTTACACCGGAGATATTCAACTATACCATCTGATTAAATCAAGCTTGTGCTCATTTGTCTCTGTGGAAAAAGGTTAGAAATGTTTGATATTTCAACATTCACTGTTAATGAAATGTAAATGTCGTTTGTGTAGCGCTTTGTCTCAAGTGTCTTTTGTGCTGATGTGTAATACATAGTTGATTATATACTCATGAGATATAGACATAAGTTTGAGGGGTATGGATCTGCTACCAGAGTAGAGCTTAGATCGGGACCAGAAAGATCAAGGCTGACCCTACCTGAGCCCGTGCACGTTGTGTCCGAGCCCAACAATTTTTTAATACGTGGGCTGTTATAACTGACGTTCTCATCTACCAGGCCCCAAACAGTGAAACTTGGCCCCCACACTTCCACCACCCTCACTCTCAGCACCGGCTCCCCTCAGGGTTGTGTGTTGAGTCCTCTGCTATACTCACTGTACACCCATGATTGCAACCCCTCCCACCCCAACAACACAATCATAAGGTTTGCGGACGACACCACACTAGTCGGACTTATCTCAGGAGGAGATGAGTCTGCCTACAGAGCAGAGGTCCACGGACTGGTTACATGGTGCAAAGATAACAATCTCACTTTCAACACAGCAATAACTAAAGAGCTCATCATAGACTTCAGGAAGCGTGGGGCCGACCCACTCCCTCTGCACATCAACGAGGAATCTGTTGAGAGGGTTCACAACTTTAAATTCTTGGGAACCCTCATCTCGAACCGGCTCACATGGACTGACAACATCACAGTGGTGTTGAGAAAGCACAACAGCGCTTGCATTTTCTCAGACTTCTTAAAAAAACCAACCTATCTGAGAAGCTGCTGGTGCTCTTCTACCGCTCCACTATAGAGAGCATCTTGATGTACTGTGTGACTGTGTGGTACGCTGGATGCTCGGCAGCGGACAAAAAGTCAGTACAGAGTCATCAACACAGCACAGAAAATCATTGGCTGTCCTCTTCTCTCTTTAGAGGAAATCGCCAAAACAAGACTGCTCTCAAAAGCCACCAAAATCATAAAGGACTGTTCTCACCCTAGTCACTCACTGTTTGAACTTTTGCCCTCAGGGAAACGCTACCGATGTCTAAAAACAAGGACTAGTAGATTCATGAACAGCTTCTTTCCTAATACAATAACAGTTTTAAATGAAGCCAAACTTATTTTTTTAATGATGCGGTTTGCACTGACTGACACTCAGCACTTTACATTTTATTATTTTTATGTTTATGATTGCTAACAGAGATACATCTCTGTGTAGATGTTGGGGTGGGTGTGTGTATTGTGTGAATGTTTTGCATTGAATGAAGTGTGGAATGAGTTTATATTATTAATGAGGCACCTTACTGGAGCAGCTCTCCAATTTCATTGTACTTAAATGCAATGACAATAAAAGCATTCTATTCTATTCAATTCTATTCTATTCTACAATTCCGAGTTGTTTGAACTACAGAAATCTGTTTAGAAATATCTTAATGAATAATGCAACAAGGATTGCAAATGGATCCAAAGGAAAAATGATGAACAATGATGAACACAGACAATGAACAAGAATGAACTTTAGATGACCTTGGAGTAGGCCTACTACTACTTCTGAATATATTTCAACAAGGTTTTAGAAAAATAGAATTTTTTAAAATAAAATAAATATTTTTAAAGATATTGTAAAATGCAGTGCAAAAACGCTGCTTCATGTCCCTAAGAAACTAGATTTTTAGTAATGATCTAAAACAAAATGAACAGGAATGAACTTCGGATTGCCTAGTCTTATAGGCCTAAAAGTTAGCAAAGTAAATATAAATAGAACAATTTGAAAACACAACAAATGGGCCTATTTTGATATTTAAAAGAGTTGGCTAGTGCAAAAACCAGGAGTCACATCGAGGGATCAAGGGGATAGGCTAATGATGCAGGGTAGGCTACAATAATTACACTCCAATACCTATATTCATTTAGACTAAATGAGTCTTATTAAACTGAGCAGGTTCAAACACAGGTTGATGGGCCCGTCAGTTCTGATGGTAGCCTCCTGCCTGTGTATGAGCCTGTAGATGAAGTGTGGGAAATTGATTAGGCCAAGGCTATATGCTGCCTGCCATACATAAATGTAACCATTATATAATAGCATATTAATCACAAAGTTATAGCCTACTTATATTGTTCTACATGTTATCATGCAGGAACAAGACTGCATCCACAGTTGTTGGTTTCAAAGCAGTCCTCCTCTGCTCTATCGTTCGGCCAGCTGTGCTGAACACCCACTCGCTGCTGCTGCTACTACTGCTGCTTGCCAGAATGCAGAGGACAGATCTTGCGAGCCTGCTTTTGCTAGTTTTGGGTACACCAATCCATTGACTTTCCACCATTTCAGTAGGTCCCTGTCTTCATCCATGGTATACCTCCGTGAAATGTACATGGCCACTTCATCTTCCTCTGGTTCGTTATCATCGTCTTGGTTCTCCCACTCAGCAAAGTCGGGGTCTCTCCTGGGCCTGGCTGCTGGTGGTGTGAAGCCAGTACTGCTCATTGCACCATCAGCTGCAGCAGCATCTTCCTTCCTGTGCTTCAGATATCTCTACAGGAGACATCATCTTCAGTTCGTTGAATTTGGGCCAGAGGAAAAGAGCAACTTTGTGCGTCATGTTCACCTGGATTTTTTGCACTAGGAACTCAACGCACAAAGGCTTGCTGCAGAGAGTCGGTGGGAGAGGACTGTCGATGTTTCTTCAGTCTCTTAAGCCAGAGGCAGACCAGGTTTATGGTTGCGTATTTGTCGCCCTCTAACTCTCTCTGGGCATTATAGAATGGCTCGAAAAAGGTGACCAGTAAGCTCAACAAGTCAGGTGCTATGTTTTCGAATGTCTCCAGCTTCTCCCGTAGCTCTGGGTATATGTCCTGCACTGACTTGAGTGTGAGGTAAAATGTGCTAAATCGTGTCTCCCTCATCTGTAGCGCTGTCTTTGGATTGTTTTAAATATCTAACGATTCCTTTAGCAGCAGATATGGTCTCACCTTTATCAGGCGCATTGTTGGCCAGTGTGTTGGCGTGTAGACCGTGGCGAAGGACAGTATTAATTAGACGATCTAGACAAGAAAGCCCCCTGTACGGCTCCAGGGCTTTAATTGTGTTGCTGCCTTGATCTGTTACCCACACAATTCGGCTGAGGGAGCTAGGGTCGAGGCCAAATTTGTTGACCAGCAGGCACACTAACTCACGTCTAATATTTTTCCCCATTCTTCTTCCACGGGAAACATTGCTGTGTTGAGAGTTTTACAGACAAATGTATAGTTATTGATAAAATGGCACATTATTGCGATGTAGCTGAGCTTTTTGTAGTTATCAATCCACATATCCGTGCTCATCCCTACATCTCCATTCTTCAGAGCATCTTTGAGCGTCTGTGTCGGAACTTCCCTCCTCTCAATACACAATGAATACACAACCATTATGTAGCAATGACATTGATCAATTCTTGAGCTAGCCCCTGGAAACCCTGGCCACTTACAACGTAAAATGGCCTTATGTCTGTTTGCACAGCAAAACTCACGCATTTCTTTGTGAGGGCTTGCCTCGCCCTCAGGGGTATACTTGGAGAAGTAACAAAAGAGGACACTGAAGGCTGACTATCATCCTTCCTGCCATGGCAAGCCTGCTTCATGTGTCTGTTCATCGTCAAAGTCCCCATTTTTTTGCCGTCATAGGAGAGCAGCTTGCCACACTTAATGCACTCGACAAAGCCGACACATATGTTGTCACGTCCCACAACTTGTTAAAATACCTCCGACTTTTCTCCAAACTTGCTCAAAGTTAATTCTCCTGTTTTTATTGAAGCTCCATGTTGCACATAAGCTACACAATACAGCACAGCAGGCCCGGTGTGATGCGTGCGAGTGGAGGAGCCACTTGTTCCGTTTTCTTCAGTTTTAACTCACTGGAGGGGAGTTGCAGGCTTTTAAACTATGAGTGGGAGTGTCCTTACAGAGTCGTTAGGGCCACTATTGTGGGTCGTTGACCCAACCGGCCTTCACATGGGTTGCTAGGGCTAGGTGAGCCCAGGTGTGAATGGTTGTTAAGCTGTCTGGAGAGGGAACTCAGTAGTGCATTGTAGGTGGGTGATAAGTAATGTCGTAGGCCATCTCTGCAGTAACACTTTGCACTGCAAAACGTTGCAGTAAAAACGTGCAACTATGACACAGGACGAACTGAGGCTAGCTGGTTAGCATGCTAACTTCACTTTCCATGATGCATGACTAAGGTAACATAAGTGCAAATGTACATTTTACAAAGACATGTATCATTTTACATATAGCTGCAATAACTGGAATACCCCTGACACCATTGTTGATCAGAAATGCCTTCAAACTTTATGTGAAGAGACAGTAAGATAATATATTTATTACTATGGCCACTGGGATCAGCAGAATTCCTGCACCTCTGTTGCAGGGTTAGCAAAAGTGCAATTCTAAATTATTGACTAAATTGTCACGTACTCAGTGAAAGGCTGTTTCCAATGAGCAAAAGTGTAATTCCTGATGTCTTGCTTGCCTCTATATCACATGGGATAGTCACAGCCCATCTCGTATATTGGTGTGTGTTGTATGTAATCATACACTTCCCCCTGTACACCTCAGGTCCATCCAGCCGAACTGTGATTATCTCAGCCTTGGTCTGTGCCAACGCTTGTGTGCGAGCAAGACTCCCGCTGTTTCAGCCTGACCCGTGGTCATACGATCATCAGAAGCGGTCCTCTCATGCATCTTCGTGTGGTTATCAGGTTTCTCGAGACAGAGGAGGGAGGATGTTGGCTCCTGGTATCTCTGCAGGATTCCTCTCACCTATAAACATTAGCCGTCTAATCCTCCAGCTGGCTGCCACCGGAAGGATCTGACAAGAGGAGTTGTGTCTCCGTCTCCGGTGTCTGAAAACTGCCCTTTGCTGAAGGTGAGGGTGAAATTCGTCCCCTAGACTTTTTAATCTCAGAGGCCCTGTCAGGGAGGCAGTTTAATTATGACTTATACTGCTGTGTGCGTGTGTCTGTGTGCGCTTGTGTGTCTATAGAATATCAGTGACAGTGAGGCAGTGTGTGCGCTGCTGCCAGTGTGTGATGGGCCTATGGGGGGCACCCACTTTTTCAATTAACAAGCAGTCGGATGGAGGTGGACTGAGCTCCATTCTGAGCTGCACTCATCAACTGAATAAAAAAAAAAATCATGATTGTCTATAAGGCCAGACTTAATCCCTCTGTGAGAGCACTTCATGGGTGATTAGCCAACACATACTTAGTGATGTGACTGCGCATATGTTTGCGCGGATGTGTTTACAACAATCCACATCATCTTACAAATAGAGCAAGTCGACGTACCTCTGGCAGGTGAGTTCACTTGCGAACTTCGTACTAACTCACTAGTCGGCACCAGATGCATTACTTGATTAAACTTATTATTGATTAAAGACGCTCTGTGGATCTTCTGTGTTGTGCTGGTAGCCAGTTGTCAGTTTATGTTAACAACTTTTTCACTACAGCACTGAGACAAGGCACCCGAAAACATGAATAACTACACATCTTTTGGACTGTCGCGGAAAGTCTGACCTGAGTCCTTCATAGATAAAACCACAGGTTAGCAGCATTAAGCTGCTTAAACAAATTGTGCACATACCTGCATAGGCCGACGAGAGACAGGGAAGGTCTAATTTTTTATTCACCATTATAATCTGCTCAGGTATGGCCAGTAAAAAAGTGATTAATACATCTAAGTTGTTACAAATATTTACACAGGGCCCCTTCAATGTACACATTTACAGTGGACAACATATCGACATAATTTGCGCTGAAAGGTCATGTCTTCCTCGACAAATGTTGCTTTATATCGTTGTTAATTCATACAGTGGTGGTTAACTGTTGAGTCTAAGTCATTACTCAGCCACCTGCAACAGGGATGCCAGTAGCGTTAAGAAGACACTAGTATTTCTGGATGAAGAATGTGACTGACAAATAGTTCTTATAAGACTGTATATACCTTTTTTTCCTACTATGTTTTACCTTACAGATTCAAGTGTGCTTAATTCTGACTGTAGCCATAAGGAACATATCTCATTATCAGTGGACTTAAAAAACGGTCGAATCCACCTTACTGCGGTCACAAACCTAGTGCAGGTCAACATTTTTTGATTTTCCTCCTCCTCTTTATCTCTCCTCTTTCCTTTATTAGCTACTTTGTCCGACCGCACTCACCCAGCTAAGACGTCTTTTCTGAAAGGCCAAGCCCAAAGGCGGGGGGCAACGAGCAGTCTGTCAAACAAAGAGATGAGGATTACGGGCAACAAGTAGTTGTAAATCAGATTGTGGCAGTTGTATGATGTTTGATGCATGAGGCACAAAAAGAAAAAGAAAGAAAACATGGTGTCGTCTATAATACAACTTCACTGCCCTTGCCAGAGCTTTGACATAGTTATTAATTGTACGTAGAAGTAAGGAGCTACTGTAGCTCCAGTGAGAGAGACAGAAACTGCTGTCAATTTAAAAAAAAACTCTGGCTGATTTATGTTAGAGGGGTAATGTGAAAATCTGAAAAATAATGACTCAGTAGAGTCATTATGCAAAAGTCTTACATTGTGATGTTTGCACTGCAATGCACAAATGCTACTTATTCATGGTTAATGGGTTGAATTGTGCATTCATTCTGCAAGGATTCCTCTCTCTATGCTCGTCGAATGGGAGTAAAAAGGACTTTTAACATATTCAATTGGGTTGTATACATGCGCAAACACCAAATAACATAGAAAGGCTGTAAAAACAAACACAAATACTTCAATTATAATGGATCTGTCCTTTTCACTGCAACGCTCTGTAGTGGCAGCTAACTTTCTCATCATCCTTTAATGGTATATGTCTAGCAGAGAAGATGAGAGATACACTAACTGTGACACCGCTGCCACCATTCATCATCATCATGTCACCGTGTTACCGAGAGCAGTATACACTTGATACTATACGAGGAATTGAGTGTTTATAGGCCGTGTGTGTAGGATGGGCTATGTGGGGCTGCACGCTGAATCACTCCTCCCTTTTTTCCTATTTGCCGGTCTGCAAAGGTTCACGAAGGTACAAGCATTATTTACTATTAAGGGAATCCACGCTGCAGGAGCTTTGTGAACACAAGCGGTAAGCACGAGGACTGGGGCATGAGAGGTTAATGTGAAAACAAGCGTATAGCAACAGCTGCATTTTGTCTGGGGAAATATGGCCAAGGTTCTTTAGGATTAGCCAAAGTGGATTTAACTGGAGTGTAAACATTAAGGAAAGTCGCAATTAAAATTGCTCCATTAGACGAATGCCTCTTGACATGCACATATTATTAGCCAGGGAAATGGCAGGCATTTTTTGTGTGTGTTTCTCAAAAGTTGACTTTATTAGCAGTTCCATTGGTCAAGGCCTCCAGAGGTCACGCAGCTTTTAGAAATTACATCGCTTTTCTGGTGAAACTGACGCCTTCTCGGTCTTAAATTGACTTTCTGGGTACTTGTTGGGGTCAGGGCGCCGTAATAAGTGGGGAGGAGGTTGATCCCCGTTGCTAATTACACGCCACATGGCATTGTTATTCTTTGCTAATTGCATGCTGTGAGTTGCTGAAGACGCCTTGCCTTGGAGATTTTTTAATCTATGTATTAAGCCTATGAATTTGGCATCAAGACTGGCGGCTCAGTTGCAGTCAATAACGTTCAGTCCCCATCATAACCCGTACGGTAAACCCTCTGAAAGAGGCGGGGTGGCGCTTCATTCCACTTTTATTAATCATTGAAACAAAATCTATTTCTCGGATGCAGGGAGCGCATGCAGACACTGAGGGCCATGAGTGGGGGAGGTTTAACACGCACTCACAATGCAGGCATATTACAGAGGGCTGTCAGCACGGATTGAAGCATACGCCTGTCATCAGTTGTCATTTCGACGCATATCAGTTTGTTTTTAAAGTAATTGCTTAACACTATACAGTACTTCTCTCAAAGAAGTATATAAAAAAAACTGTTTTCTACAATTCTGACAAATCTTGAATGCCAGTGCCACTTCTAAATAATATAACCTGAATTTGAAATTTTAAAGAGGTGGCCTTTACACTAATGATTGGCTCGGTTGCGACGCTTGAGAGTTTGTTCGCTGTGTTTTTCCAGGCAAAACACAGTCCTCATTATGTGGGACTATTTCTCCACTGCTATTTATCATTACTCAAGTCAGAAAAGCCACAAGGAAGCAGAGTGTGTTGTGAGGGGCGAGGGTATGCAAATGACTAGTTTTTCCTGAGTCTGCCTCTGAACAAATAGTGATTTAGTCAAGAAGAGAAAAAAACAAATGACACTCAATGGAAAGTGCATCAGTGTCAGCAAAGCAGTGACAGACGTATCTTTCAGAAGCAAATCCTTGAAAACAGCTTTGATAGCTACAATTTTGACTGCCAAATACGCACATTGTGCAGCGCCGTCATCTAAGAGGCTTGCTGTTTTTGAAGGGCGAGTGTTTCCCCCGTGTCAACAACCGCCCCAGCTGCTTGACAGAAAGTGAACTTTTGGCTTTTCCACATTAAAATACTATTTATTAATTGCCTAAGACACTGTTCCTGCAACAGTTAGTATATTCATGAATCATAACATGGTAGAGCACTGATGTACGACTGCAGCTGTCTGGATGAGAAGGCAAATACCTGCTTTCATTCAATATATCTACGCTAATGCTCAGGGTCCTGTTTAGATGTGTGTGTGTGTGTGTCTGCATCTGTGCGCAACACACCCTTTTTAATAAGGTGGGGATGTGTGAATGTGAAGAAAACGACGAGATTTATAAGAACATGTCAAACAAGTCAGCTGAATCACTGCAAGATGAGAAAGGTGTCAGCTGTAATACTGCTCACCACTCTGGGGAGAATGTTGATACCACAGCTGTGGCAATTAAAATATCCTCTTGCTATATTTCGAGGTCATAGGGACAAAAAAAAGATTCATCAAGACTTCGGCCATGTTAGTTGTTTCTGTCAGGCTGTACTTTGGAGCAGAGTGCTTTGAGCTAAACCTTAATGTCAGCATGCCAAAATGCTCACGATGACGATGCTAAAATGCCTTTTTCATTTTTGGCATGGTAGGTTTAGATTTTTACAAAGGTCGGGTAGGCCTTTGGTTTTGCTTGTCCCGTCCTGTCTTCAAACTTAAACTGGTTTGATTTTATGTCAGCCAACAGCTTTGGTGTGGTGATGTCGAAGTCTTGTGACCACAATGTTGTTCAAAGCCTTTTCAGCTAGTCCATTACTTTGGGTGATTGCATTTATGCTTAAAAAAGGCAACGTTAATTTTCTGAGGATTATCTTGGCGAGCAAAACATGTAAGTATCATACAATTGTGTTTGCCGAAGATCTTATTGTTTTTGGAATTAAAGTAATCCCATAGGATTTTAGTCATAGGAACAAGGCAATGCTCACTTCGAAAATATTTCACCACCGCAGCATTCTGTAATCCTACCCGACAGACATTGGATGCCTCGGACAAAAATGGGCATCACTGGAGTGCATAGTGTACAACGATCAACACTCATAGGACACCTGCTGATGTTCCAGCAGAAAGACGAACATGATACCATTGTTTTTTTTTGTTTGTTTTCTTGACACAGCAAATTCCAGACTGTGTTCAATATATCAACCATTGAATTCTGTCTCTGCCCAACGGTTGATACTGTAAAATAAGGTGGCGGTAATTTGTCATTGTTTTTTTAGTTTTTTTAATGATGGCAAGCTACGATTGGTCATGTCTCTTACTCAAGTCACAGCAAGAATTCATGACTCGATAATTGCCTAATCCAACACGGTTGACCGTAAGTGCTAATTACAATTTCTCTAAAAATAATAGAGAAATTGTAAGGGTAATATTTTTATCCTAAAAATAACCTTAAGTTATTTTTAGTTATTAATTCTGAGGAAGATGTGATTCTCTGTACAAAATTCCATGGCAATTTTTCCGATAGTTGTCGACACATTTCTCTAAAAAAAAACAATATCAACCTCGAGGCGGCACTGGGGAAATGACAAAATTCATGAACTTCTGTACATTTCAATGCTACCATTGCTGAGATATTTTAGTCTAGAGCAACATCACCATCAGTAGAGCCATGTTGCTGGTGTAGCTCGAGTCACGGGTGAATTTTACTCTTGCCAGATCATATCAGGTGCTGACATCTATATGATTTCTCCTGCTGTTAAAAGATACAGCCATGTAACCCCTCTGTGTTCCAGACATGTGTGAGCGCTCGTTCCAACTCTTTCCACAGCTCAGCGTGCACTTCAGTCGGTCATCACTCCGCCAGCTGGCTCCAGTCTCCAGACACCGTCTTCACCTTCAACATGTCTCTCTCCAACTGTCTCCTTGTGAAGTGACAACAACTGCCTAATGAATTCCCCTTCATTACAAGCACTCTGTCACAGGACCAACTGACTGCGTGTTTTTGTGTGTCTTTGTGCCCTTCCGCTGTCACCACTGTTTACTTAGCTGACAAAAAGCTGGACATTTTATCTCAGATTAATCTGGTGGGTGTACGTGCGCACGTGTGTGCTTTCATGAGTGTATCTATTTTGATATATGCCAGGATGCCTCTGTGTGTACATGCACGGTCATGTCAAAGAGGGATTTCTTTTTTAATACTGAGATAGGTCAGTGAGATCCATCACTTTGTGTGAGTGTGTGTGTGTAGGAAGATGTGTGCAGCGCAAACAGGAATTACATTTCAAGTCACGTTGCAATACTAACAAGAATGACATTTTTCTGTTCTCATCATGACATTTTATCACAGTTATTTCTTTGACCTGGGGGCCGCTGGAGAGAGCATCCAGAGAATGGCCAACAGGGAACAAGTCGAGGAGGCTACATATTTTGTGAGCTGCAGAAATAAAGCCCATCTAATTGGGATCTTATGCATTGTCTGCCAATGAGTCTTTTTCCAGAGGCAGTTTGTGATACCAGTGTTATTAACATTTTTCTTCTTTCCAGTTCAGGATCATTTCCATGCCGGGAGTGTTCTTGTCAAACTATTTCTCATTTTGACAAACAAGTTTCCTGTCAAAAAACTCATCTGTTCTGTTCTTTTGAATACAAATGCTAATGGGTTCATAACCATGCCCTTCTGAGATTGTTCCTATATTATATTATTAGCAAAAGTACACACAGTAATGATAAGTGCAGAGAGTAACTGTATCGAGAGGAGACAGATATGGTTTAATTACTCTGATCAATAGCTATTTAGAAGAATTCATTTTTTAAGTTAAATGCTTCACGCTAATGATTCCATCTATAATTCCTCTGTGACATTCACGATGAAGCATGAATACAAAATTGTATGCAAGGACAATATTTCAACTTCCACCTACACAAATGCCTGGATCACACTGTATTTAAAGTTAATATTATTTCAAAATATAACTAATCAGAAGAGACAATTTAAGCACAGGATCGTTTCCCCAAAAAAATATTTTCAGTTTAAAGATGCCTGATCTGAACTTTACAGCTGGAGAAAGCACAGTTTGGTTTATTTGACATACAGCTCTGAAGGAACTGCTGCCTTTACGACTGGATCCACCTCATCACCGTTTAACCCCCCTCTGGGTCAACACATGTCACTCAATCGTGTCTGAGGAGATTTCCGTTGGCAGATTCCACCCAACCACTGCTAAGTGCTTTATCACCTGCACTGTGCTGATTTGAGCTCTCCTCATCTATTGTTGTTCTCATCAGGCAGTTCAGAGTAATTTAGTATTCATTTCATCACTTATTTGTTGTGGTACTAAGTCGAGTGTGCATCACTTAAAATCAATTAAAACAGTTGATCACAAAAATGAAAATAATACAGTAGGTTAAATGCTCCTAACAGAGGTCCCACATGGAAATCTGACATGACATATACGCCCCTTCAGAAAGAGTGGGGCTGCCATATATGTTACCTATAAGCAAAAATATGATTATTACTCACATCCTCTAGGTAGATGGAGTTTAGGTTTGTAACATATGTGAAATATTCATAGTAAGATTTGTTTATACACATATATGAAAAATGTATGCATGTTTAATTAAATATGGTATTAGACGCTGCCGCCATACATGTCAACAATATATATAAATACATACATATTTATATATATATATAATTCATATATGTAAAGATACAGTCAAGAGAAGTTCATAGCATATATGAAATACAAATACTGTAGTAAAACTTGTATATTTACATATACAAAAAAAGTCTATATGTTAAATTTTACATGGTATAATATGCTGCCACCACAGATGTGAACAAAATATATGTAATCCACTTATGTTAAGCTATACGTTTCTAATATATATAAAATACACATTGTAAAACGTATATGTAAATGAATTAAAAAATAATATATATTGTAGTGTGCTGACGGTAGGTGAGTGGAGTATCCCAGCATGCTTTGAGGCGATGTGTTTGAAGCCATAAGTAATCTGTGCATAAATGTGTTCTAAATTACCACAAACAAACGTTACCTGTTATGCAGTAATTAGTGTTTAAGGTTATTCTTATGGTAAAAGACAGTCTCGCACTACGAGTTAAGTCATTCATACAGTAAATTACCTCCCACCAGTGTAAATACAGACGTATTCCAAGATGCGCCTTGCTAAAATAAATTGAAGCAAATTGCCTAGAAATTAATCTTACACTTCTGCATTTCTTAATAGAAGAAAGGCAAATATGCTGTAATGTTATTTCTTTTAATATGTATGTGAATAATATTGTATGCATGTATGTATAGCTTGTATATTACACATTACACAGATTAATCTGTTATATGTATAAATAATGACATGTGAGATACATGTCAAAATATGTCATTTACATACATAAAGATTAGTATTTTTATGAACTGGACATACAAATGAATACATGCTTTCAGTTTTTAAGGTTTCATCCATGGTTTGTACATATATTTCATATGTATGTGAATTCCATATGTACACATGCATAATACATGTGCGTACAGGGTGAGAGATCTTAAGTGGCATTTATTAGGTGCTTTACCAGCTAACTAAACAATAACCCTTCTCTGACTACAAATGTAATTGAAATCAAATTGAAACAATAACATACAATTTGTCATACAAGAGACACTTTTATATTTCCAGACACAAAGATAACCTGTAACTATAACCCTTTAATCTTTATAACCACTCGACGGAAAATACTTTTCTGTTACTGATTTCATATAAGTGCAGGTTGCAGCACAAACCCTCAATATTATAAAATGTGCATTTGCCCCTTGTGAGTTTTTATATGGGAAGAGGGTATTCCAGTCTAATAGTGTTTTTCTTGTTATTAATTTTCCATTTCCTCTTGCATACAAGGGTGACAATTTCCTTCCAGTGGATCCTGAACACTGTTAAATGAGTCCTGAGGAAACACTGCGAGCTGTCAATAAGCAGTCGAGCTCTGTTTGCTTGAAATTGTCTGAACCCCTAATAAGAAACCAGTCCATGACTGCCTGTGTCTGATTCTTCACTGAGAAAAAAAGAAAAAAACAATACTGCAACATGTTTAAGAGACAGTTCATCAATACGTTAAAAGTGGTGAAAAATAGAAAAGTAAAAGTAAAGTTGATTCTCTGATGACAAGATAAGGATTTCCACTCATTTCAAGCTTGATGTCTTTACATTTTCATGCAGATCTCAACTACACCATAACGTGAATATCTTAAAAATGTGAGGCGTGTATTGCAACAAAGGGAAGGTTCGGTAGACTGACTGAATATATGTGATTTGTACTTTAGTTTAAACTCAGATTGTGACAAAACATTGGAGAAAACTGAAGTTATTCCTGTTCTTCGAAAGCCGCTGTGTGGGAGGTGCTATAAGTAACGCAGGCTCATATATCACTCACATATCTTCTTAAGGGCCTCACAATCATTCGCCAGGAGGATTTTTCATTGGCAGAGATTGAAAATGTGAAAATCAGTTGTGCCACCCACGCCTTTATTCCCTGACCCCACAACAAATGACCTGTGTGAAGTTGAAGAAAACCATGGCAGATTCCAAGCAGGGTTGTCGCCTTAATGTTATACCCAAGGACGGACTGGGACGAATAGGATGAAATTAACCCCATCTCAAACAAAACAGTTCCTCTTTTTAGTTGGGTGACATTTGGGTTTTTGTGTGCATGTGAACTCTGAGTTACGTAACTCGAGTCTCCCACTTCCACATTGTGCAGCATTAAAAAGAAACCTGTGCTCTTCTGTCCCGCAGGTCAATGCCATTAAAAGCACTGTGCCCACCTAGAAACCAAATGCTGTGCGAGGACACGGGCATGCCACACATTTGCTGCTCGGAGCACCCACACATGCTGGGCTGAGTAATCATTCCCTTCAAGATGTGATCGCCACTTCTTCCGATCACGACAGCGATTGTGCACAGGCTTTATTTGCTGCCGGACTCAGACTGGCTCACGATTTTCCTCAAGCCGCTCTACGAAATGAGCTCAAGTGTGATAGGGCTGATGAATCCCTTCAGCATCTGTTGATATAGCTGGTCATGGTGTTTAAGGGGGGCATTTGCGATATCATAATCAAGTCGCATCAACTCCATGAGTTCCCAGCATTGTCTTCAGGCCTGTTCATTTAATGCCGCCATGGGCTTTTAATGAGGGGCACATTGTAGAAAAAGGCAAGTAGCGATGTGATTTTAATAGGCAGACTATGGTCCACTGGCAAGGGAAAACAGTCATTGCATTAGTTCTCTCGGAGCGCATAATTTAAGTAAGCAAGGGGATCCGGGATGTTGTCTGCTTGTCAGAGTTCAGTTTTATAGAGGAGCAGTGTCGACGAGATGGCATGTCGTCTTTCAATGTAGATAAGGTGTTTGGAATACATTAACCTTTTCCTCATTTGTTTTGTGTGTGTACCCTTTTTGTTCCATCGTGAAATGAGAAGTCTCTGCTGCTACGGGGCAAATCGGGGACTCACATGGGGCTCACGAGGCAGAGGCATGTGACACCTGAACATTAGCCCTCAATTGAAAATGAGAAAAGATGAGGAGAGAGGAGTGGAGGGGGGGGACGACAAGAGATGGCAGAGAGGAAGGAGGGTGGGGGGAGGGGCTGGGCCGGCAGCAGTGGACTGTTCGGGATTTGGGTAACAGCTATTTCTCGTCTCCCTCTCTCATTCTATCTTTCTTTTCATTCTCTTGCTCTCCGTCTTTGACCGTTAAAGCTCAGTACCCCAGGCACTGCAATTATTGGTACGGTAAAGATGAAAGGTCACAACTGTTAGCAGAGGAGAGGGAAGTGACAGAATGAGGAGGGAGGATATTCCAACTTTCTAAAGCTTCAAATGGTCATGCATTGAGGAGAAAAATAATGTAATAATGGCTGTCAGAAGTCTTGCTTATTGACTACGCAAAGCATGGTTCCTGACCTTTTTCCTTATTGCTGCCCAAAACACTGAGCATTTAGTGAAAATGGAATATACGCTTTTTTTTTTTCTTTTTTTTTTACCTGTACCAGAGACAGCTAGAAACTGCAGCATCGGTAACACAGATCCATTTATGGCTGTATTAAGAGAGCTTGAGGTACAGCATGACCTGCATTGTTGCCAAGTTGCCCCAGTGGCCAACAATAGTACTTAAACAAATATCCACAAATATCGGTTGCAATCCAAAGAACATTTTCCCCATAAATCACTATAATAAAACAGACCTCTACAAAACTGCTGACAGGACATTTCCAACTGCAAACAAGGTCGATCATTGTGCTATAAAAGTGATCATCAACTGACGGCCTGTAGGCCACATCTAGCCCACTAAAGCTTCCCTTCTACCTCACAGAAAATAATTAATTCAGAAAAATATGCAAATCTAGCATTTTCTGGAAGAGGCCTAGTATGTCCTGAGAGTTATCTTTGATTAGCTTGCCAACCACTGGCAACGAGCCAAGTCCGTAATTCATACTGTTTTTATAGAATCTGATTAATCTCCAAGTCCATCCTCATTACTCTGCGGACTCACCATCACACCGCCCAGCTCCCATGCTGGACATTCCCAAATTGTCGGAGAAACCTGTAAAGACCAGATCAATTTCACTCTGAGCAGCTCCCTCTAGTGGTTAAATTGCTTCCATGCCACAGATGCGTGAAGGATGCATGTAAGTATGTGGGCAGCGATGGTTAAATCGTTTGAAGACCTGTCGGACATTTTTGGACATAAAGGGGGCAGTAATGATCCTTTAGCTTGTCTATTACACTAGTATTTTTTTAGGTGAGATAAGGGCTCACCGGTGGCTGAATGATGAGTTTTATATGGAGCACTGGCTGCCCTCTTAGCAGAGGTCTGCGAGCATTTTCTCATCAAGTATCAAGTTATAACAATGGAGTTCTAATTTTTTTTGGGAGTCTGTCACACTGATACAGGCTAATAAAAAATAACATTGATTTTGTAAGAAAGCACAGCCCCCACAGCATCTGCTCGGAGAAAGTCTGGCCCTTCGTCAAATGCAGTTGACGACCCCTGCTGAATAATGACTTTGCTGGTTTTGTTTGAAAAATGCTCCCGGAGCCGACAAGAGCTATCGTTATGTGCATGACGTGCAAGCTGCAAAGCACAAAAGGCAAATCAAGCAGTGAGAAAACTTTGTCTTAGGAGTCAGAGTACGGTATCAAGGCTGTATAATCCATCCACGAATCCAACAGAAACATCTGGTAAAGAGGACTGACTGTACAAACTGGTGGATAAGGTGAATGTGATGTAAGCCATTGACGACAATATTTTCAATACCGCCATGTTGTCTGTTTTTGGAGCGGCACACAGAGTCAGATGAAGTTATGTGATGGGTGAAACCTGAGTGGAAACTGCTGTTTGTTCATTCATAGGCAAACAACCAGAAAGAAACATGTTGTATTCACTTAAAAACCACAGGCTAGCAGAGCACGCACATCCCCCTGAAAAGAAACTGCTATTAGTGCTGGATCAAAAATTCAAACGTCGAAAACATTTCCTCTCTGTTCTATTGTCATCCTTTTATCAACACAGGCCACTGTTTGGTTAAGTCTGAGATCAGATAGATTTTCAATTACACAGATTACAACCATTTTAGTAAAGCTCTCATCTTGTGTGTGCCTGATGAAGAATCCTGTGAGATCTAAAAATTGCCCGATTAAGTTTATTGCGAGCGATCGATACAGTAGTGTGTGTTTGTTTGACTTCATCTTCTCTTCGCGGGACTCGATTTAGAACAAACACCACAATAAAATAAGCTTAATTAAATCGGGACACCGCAACTGATTTACTTTACATTTTAGTGGGATGAGAAGCTTCTGTACCAAAACCTTGCAAACTATTTTGAATGAAGCCAATAGATGGTATTTCGGAAAAAAAATCTGTCCTCGGCCACTTTTCATCAGCTTCCATATCCAGCTACTTAGCCGCTTTGTGAAGAAGTAATATACGGTATTGTGATGCAAAGTACTGTAATTATGGTCATTATTATGGTCATTTGCTTTTTTGGCGTGAGAATGAGGCTCATTAGCCTTTATGACTGAAATATCGTGTGCTGCTGGTCACTGCACTCCATTGTTGAGCAGCTGAAATACTGTGCGTGTGTGTCTGTGTCTGCACAGGTGTATGTATTGTCTGGGCCGGCAATCTCAGCACCTTTCAGAGAAATTATAATGTCACTTGTGTTTATCAACAACCTTATCAAACCCTGCAGACATATTACAGTATCTTCATTAAACAGAGGCAAAATGGGCCGCACCTTCACTCTCCACTGAAAGTCACACGGCATCCCTGGAGACTCTTCAGAGTCCCTGTTGAGAGCAAATGCATGGCAGAAGGACAAGGTGAGAGCGCGAGTGAATGAGAAGATGGGAGGAAAAAAGGACGGATCTGGGCTGTAACTGCTCAGGCAATTGGCTTGTAAGGAGAAGATGAAAGACAGGAACTCCAGGCAGAGAAATAAGCAGAAAAACCATCAGAGTATAAGAGACAGCAAATGAGGAAATTGGAGGGAAAGTAGAATTAAGCAGAGAGATGGTGAGAGGGGAAGAGAAAGGCAAAAGAGAGCCGAGGAGATCTATATGCCAGGGGAAGAGTGCTGTATTTCAAGCCCAGTGCCTTTGTGCCATTTGAATCACTGCAGGTTTCTCATGCCCAAGGCTCTTCTATATAAAGCTCAGACAGCTGCTGGATTTTCCACATTACTGCCATGGAATTGGATTAATACAATGCTTGTCCATGTTTTCACCGTCATCAGCCAGCATCCAGAGGGACCTGCTCTCACAGGTCGCCGGCCACCTGTCACCTTCTGCTCATTGTTATGGGGGGCTTACATTAGCTGGTATGGGCAATATATGTCACACCGCATGCAGAACAGCACATCATTAGGGAACAAGTTTGTCATTCAGTTCTGTTCCGTAGAAGGCTGAAGGCCAAATCCAAAGCTGTTACAATTGCCACCCCCTGTTGAAACACGTTTTTTTTTATCATATACGTCTTGGTACAGTAGAGTACACTCCAGTTGATTACTGATACTAAGTATGCCAACTTATTGGGTAAATCTAGCTAAAACTTAGAAATTCAGCCCTGCAATAAAACCTTCCACCATGAAGGTTATAATTTTCCATGTAAGAGGTGTTGAGTCAAATTTATGATCATTTTGGAGGATGTGGTTTGAAGTGCTGTTAAATGTATTGTATTATACCGACTGGTATTTTCATTATTCTGTCGACCCTACAAAGCTGGAAGCACACTTTTCTCTGAAATATCATTGTAGGCCATGGTATTAGAATGTCAATTAAATGCGACAAGGGTTTCCCGAAAAGGGAACAAAGTTTGGCAGTTTTTGAAATATAATTTAAGTTAAACTGTTTATCGGTTCACAATTATAGCTGCACTTGCCATGGTGACTACAGCTTGAGCAAATAATCCCCATATTTCCATGTATCATGGTAATTTCCCATGAATTACCATTTACTTTACTTATTTCTGATAAATAGTTTCCACCCTGATTAATCCTGAAATTTCCCAATTCTAATTGGAACTAAGTAGGCTGCCTCAAACCACGAACAACTGGATATTTTTGAGTATACTTTGTCGTGTGGTGTATTTCTTTACACATGAAAAATGTGTAGCTGGCCACAACTGAAAATGTTCACAAATTCTGGACCGTGACTACATTTTTGTACATTTTCTTTAAAAAACATTGCAACAAGGGTTGCAATTTTCTAGAAAAAATCTAAAGTGTTGATTTTTCTTTAATTTATTAGAATGGTTTTATGTCTGCATGACCTGGTGAATGTAGCCCGAACAAAAAAATCCCAGTATGTTTCCAATTTAATTCCTACAAATTCCCATCAATTACAACCAGTTCCTGTGAACTCCAATGCAGTGTCCACCTTGAATACTCTCGACATTTTCATGAAATATTTAGGATTCTGGACTGTATTTTCCTCAACCTGAGTAACTAGAATATGGACGTAGACAAATTTCATGCATTTCTGTATATTTCATTTCTTTATAGCCTGTTAAAGTAGAACTGGCTGTACTACTTCCATCTATCTAGGCAAGATCTGAATGCTCCATTGTCTTCAAACATTATAAGGGACCAATACACAAAAAGCATGACATTTATTCAAATTATAATGGAGCTGGCAAAATGCTGAAAGCCTGCCATTTGTATCAACCATTCTTCACTTCCTCCTATTACATGTCTGATGTATCAAGATGTCTGACCAGGGTCACATCAGCACACTTCACATCAACGCAGCCTTGAGCTTCCACTGAACGCCTCAATTATCACATTCCCATCATCTCTTTGCTTTGTCTCGTACCAGCTGGAGTGTCTCCGGCACACTTTACAAATTGTTAGGTCTTGATGGAAGGCTAACAGGGACCTCATGAACGTCTGATCAGCGCAGGAAATGTTTTATGATGACAGTGTCGGAGTGCACACTCTGGTATACACACATGCTCCATTCTACACAGCACACAAGGCATACAGCAAGATTATACACTCTAAATCCACATTTGCATATCACACCCATTATTGGTCGCACACATTCAAGCACTTTTGCCTAAGTTCTACTAAAAATTCTGGACCACAGGCTCGACATCTGCTGAACTCCAGTGAGACCACCAATATCATTTTCATGCTTCCTCTCAATCCCTCTTGGGGATCGCAAAATGAGGTAGACAGCAGTATGAAGCAAAGTAAAGAATTATGGAATTTTTTTTTTGCGTCAATCTGGTTCTCAGTGCTCTGAGATGCCTGGCTGTATGCATAGCCTTCAGACATCCTTTACCCTGGTGGTTTTATCAGGTCGAGGAGGTATTTCTTAAAAAAAAAAAAAAAAAAAAAGAGGGGGAGAAAAACGGAGAAAAACTTTGGCACTTCAGTTTACCCCATCTACTCCTGGGTGCTTGCTAGAGTTGTGAAAAGCTGATAGGAAAACATTCTTGACATTCTATAATGGCTTTCGCAGAAGACTCGGTCATTTCTTTTTGGACAAACAAAATCTCCAATAACCTCAACCCTATCACTGGGAGCCAGGCGATCACCACAAAATACCAGAGTGGCTGAGCTGTGCACTCTCTGCTCAGCTCACCAGGAAGGGGATTGCTGTGTGGGTCATATCATGGGCAGATTTAGGAGCTGAGTTTAGCCACATTCTTATGTGCTATGGAGGAAATGTTACAATTCGGTATAACTTCCACTTTTATATTAAAATTCCAATGATACAATAATGAGAAATGTTGACAATCTCTTCGAAGTTTTGCTTTACCATAAATGCATGTGAAGTAAAGTGAAGTTCCCGGTAGCAGGTTAGACATCACCCAACCACGTATCACACCGTGCCGTGTGCTAGACCGCAATAGATCCGCCATGTCACTGTCACATATTGCCTAGCTCATGGCTGGCTTGAGGAGTAACCCCTGTTCACTTTTCCAGCAGATAGAAAAACAACAGGGGAGACATGTAGAAATAAATGCAGCATCTTCTCAAGAGTTTACTGACACACTGTGACCTATACTACACGTTGCTGCCAGGTTGAAAACATACACAAACTGCAAACCTTTTTTCTATCGTCCAGCTCACAATCATGTCACCGTTCAGCCGCCCACTCTCTCCCGCTCGACCACACATTCTTCTACAAGCAGCGCACACGTCTGGTTGCTTATTACAACAAGGGAAATAGTTTTGCTTGAGAAAAGGCAACATGACGGACTGCTAATGAAAACAGGAGTTTTTGGGAAATCCAACATCGGAGCGCAGACAACAACAAGACGACTCTGGTTGTTTTCCGACTGACCTATCAGTGTTTTAACTCCATCCTGTGGTAGCAGATCACTGTGCTCGGTCACTCAACAGAAGAGTCACAACAAAACAGGATGGTGCGGAATGGTACTTTTGGAGCCACACACAACTTTTGACAGTGCAAACATAAAAAAAAAAACACTCTCCAAAGTGAAACAAATTTGACTGGACTACTTAGTTGATACAAGGCGTATCAGGCCCGTAAGGGACTCTATTGCAACAGAACATATTCTCAGCTTCTCGTTACAAAAAGGCTGATGCATTTTCCACCATATTTATGAATCGACTGAATTTAAAATAAAGCTTCTCCAGATTTACAGACTCTTAATTTGAAATATGTATTGCAAGCTACAAATGATCAGATATATAGTTAATGTGCCCTACCGACGTTTTACAACATTTCTTCACAATCATTGAGTAGATGTGTTTTCATTGACTATCAGTGCTCATACTGGAGATAAAATGTTCTCAATCAACTCTACTGGGAATCAACTGCAGCAAAGTCAGCAAGTGAAATAGAAGGCATTGGGTACATTACATTTCCTTTTGTTTTTATGTCTCATTAAAATGTTGAGATCTGAACATCCCTGACACAGATTAGGTCCTTGACATCACATTGCTGGTTCGGTGTCTGTGCCCCAGCCGCCGGTCTGACTGTGAGAAAAGGTCAGATAATTATGTGTCCGGACCTCGCCAGTGTCATGCCCTGTGTAAATAAAGGTCTCGCATCATTAGATGTTCTTACATTCTGTGCTGTCCATTTTGCTGTCTGCTTCTGTATAACAGTGTGCGCTATGTAATGTTAGGTTTGCGACTAGCTGCTGTACTCCATTATGTCTTTATGTGCATTTGGATCCAGTTAACTTTAAGGTCTTTTATAAGAGGCACCATTATTTTCTACATTTGGGAAAAGTACTCCAGGGTGTTAAACAAGGTAGTCTGCTATTTGTTTTATTGTTTGCAGTCCAACATAGCCGACGAGGATGCCAAATTAAACCAAATAGGGAACTTCACAGGGCAGGATGTAATCAAACGACCAGGGTATTACTCTTTAAATATACACTCCTTACCGAATGTATGCTGCTGTTTTCACATTGTGAGTATCAACACACACTCGGACAATATAGTTTGTCAGATGTATATGAGATGTTTCGCAATCTCTTCATTAGCTTTTAATTCATTCATCAAGCATTGTAAAACATGTCGGCCTTATCTTCTCTCATTGATTTAACTGGTTCATTTTATACTCTGCCAATACAAGTTCAACTTCTCTAGCGTATTATTGATTTAGTCATTACACATTTCTTATTACACGACTGCGGGTGCTCAATACAAAGCCATTTTGAGAAAAATCCAATTGAACAAAGGCCGACATGAGTAATTTTGACTCAATGAGAGACTTCACAGCCTAAAAACACTCCTCTGTTGTTGGAGCTCTCCTTCAAATTCGAGATTATATTAATTCAGCTTTTCCTCTTGAATAAACGTTTGAACTCACACGTTCATTCAATTCCATTCCAATTAACCCTTTTCGAATGCATCATTGTAACTCTAGAAAATAAGAAGAAAATCATAGATAAATATGTCCCTATATTTTTAAATCAATGTTAACCCATAGTTAAATATGTTGAAAGAGACATTGTTGACTGCTAATGGTTCTGTGGGTTGTTCGGGGATGCTTGCCATGTTCAGTGTCTGTAGGACATCTGCTTTACTCAACCGTTCCCTTGTGCTGGCATATGTTCTGTTTACCTACTGACGTCTATTCGAGGATGGAATTTATCCCAGAATGAGTAGACGTCAGAGAACCAAAGTCAGGGCAGCAGCTCTTCACGGGGCGAGCACACGCTCAGATGGATTAGAGGCAGTGATTTTCCTTCATATCTGACTTACTGGTCTTCTAATGGTGGGAGGATACCCACACAAACACAGGGTGGACATCAAACTGTCCACACAGACACAAGAACTGAACCTTGTCGCTCTGAAATGACAGTGCCAAAGACTGAGCCACCGCGCCACCTCCGTACTGGTGGTAAGGATGTGAAGGCTTGGCAACAAATCTGTCACGTTCAGACTGAAAGGGTAAATGTTTTTCAGGCAAGCGAAGCCATCTGGTGTGTGGTGGAGACACCAGCTGGAGGGAGGCAGGAAGACGGGTTCAATGGGCCCGCGAGAAAATGGCAGAAGTGAGAGGGCTGAGCGCTCTGAATTATGTGACGTCTCAAGAATGGGGCGAGAGGTCCGGTGATTCACCGTCGTTGTGATTGCACCTGCTTGATGCCGATGCTCCAATCTACTGTTGGGAGCAGGGTGACTGCACACACGAATCAGGCTCAATTTGTAAAAAATCTGATTCATTCTGGTTGTCATTTGCCTCTTAGGAAACTCATGTATTTGTCAGCCTAACAAACTTAACAATGTAAATCATGGTAGTGAAATGTAAACTCCACGTATAGATAACCTGTATCGAAATAAAAACATTTGACATAATCTTCCTCTTACTGTACGCACCCGTGTCAAATTGAATACATGTTTTCTCCCACTACCACTTTACTCAGTCGGGTACAATCCAATTGTAGTGTGCTCCATTTAAGTTAAAATATCGAATGTAAGCTTAACTGATGTTTTTGCAATTTGTGCTTCTGTTACAAAAGGTCTACGTTCAAAACTGCCCACTATTCTAGTAGAATACTGGTGCACACACACAGTATGCACACAAAAGCCAAAATGCTCAAAATACCCAGACTTTGAACTGATTCAGAAGAATCTCAAGTATGCATGATTGCATCCAATGCAAAGCAGCGGAGCGGTCCAAACAACCGATCAGGCCAGCAACAGAAATCCTCTCACAGTTTTTGTATGCAATTACATCACTAAAACTTTAGGTTCATAATTCAAAAAGGAGCACTTTTCAAATTTTGGCTGTTCTACAAAAACACTAACAACCGCAGCCAACACAGCAGAATACTTCAGCATTGATGAAAGACAAAGAAAGTCAGGCCTGAAATAATGCCGCTGTCCTATCCTCTCATTACATTACATTTTTTGAAATTATGCAATTATGCTATTGCCAGGGGGGGGGATGTTCACAGTTTGACCATTATGGGCATTAACACAAACAAAAATAGTTTGACTGAAACAAGAATGACAAGGATACAGTTATGCTCCCAAAGCAACAGAGCAAACTCTAGTTACCAAACACAGGTGAAGCCGGTTCCTTCCTTGGTCAGATAGGTGTATCTGTCAGGTAAATCTTCATCCTTGTGAAAATCTGAAAAATCCAGATTTATAACTTCTCTTTTCCTAGCATGTAAGGGGATGCTAAACAGTACTGGTGGTTTGCCATTGCACGTGCGGTTGGTACATTCTGCTTTCCTAAACCTGCTAAGCCTGACCTGTCACGCTGCAAAATGAATCGATTGAACAGTTTTTTACTGCACGCTGCTATGAAAAGCAGTATGCAGTATGTGCTACATATATTTGTCTGTAGTAGGTGGATCTGAATACAGCCTATAATTTGAATCAAAATTGTGAAACAGGAAATGAATCCGGTATCTCAGGAGACATGTTCATAGATTCCAGTTTCAGCTAATCACGAGTTAGCAACCTGGCTACTGACTCAATCTCAAGTTACGAAAGGAAATTAAAGGGATAGTTCGGGTTTTTTGAAGTGGGGTCATATAAAGTACATATCTATAATCGATCTGTTTCCTACCGTAATCACCGATCAGCGCAGCCTCAGTTTGGAGAAGTAGAGAGCCTACATTTTCTCAACCGTAGAACCTCCGTATCCCTACGCACTAGCGTAACTGGGCAACAGCTGATCTGTGAGCGGCGGAATACAGCGCGAGGCCCAGCTGCTGGACGAGAGGTTTACTTTACGATAAAAACGAAACTTAACTTTCCGTATCCTTCCGCATTAGCGCTCATGCGTAGGGATACGGGGGTTCTGCGGTTGAGAAAATGTAGTGCCAAAAGAAAGCGCGGTCTGACGGCAATGTAAAGCGGTGTGAATTTTACCTATACAACGTACACTTGAACTGAAGTAAAACAATTGAGTTGAGCCTTGTTTTAGGTGGTTAATTTAGCTTTTTTGCTGGACCCCGTTCACTGCAGTACAAAGCTGAGCATCTGGGCTGGAGCGGCTCTCTACTTCTCCAAACTGAGGCTGCACTGATCGGTGATTACGGTAGGAAACAGATCGACTATAGATATGTACTTTATATGACCCCACTTCAAAAAACCCGAACTATACCTTTAAATAGTTGCCATTATTTGTTGAGTTGAATTGTCTGACTTTGGTGGGATCATCTGCAGCTTCTGGAACATTCATGAGGTCTTCCTCATGAAAAACTGAAGTGTCCCGTTCCCAGATTTACATTACGACCAATCAGGATTCCAGTTCATTAAGGCTGAATGTGACTGAATGTATTCTATTATAACTTACATAGAGAGGATTGCATGGAAGAGTACAACATAATGAGAACTGCTAATAGCGTAATGTAGATTGGAAGTGCACTTGCATGCTCTGCCAGAATGTAATGCAATCAAAATATGCTGTGCGGCTCTTTTGAGGAGCATGTTTTTTTCGGGTTTTTTTCCCCCGACTTAACATTCATTACAAAGTGGCAATCAAATCCAGACGTAAATGTTGCTTTACAGCGGTTATCTGATTGTTTTATCATATTTAATGCTACAATACTCTCTGGTTGCCTCTCTCGCTTCCTCTCCCTCTGTTCGCCCCTCTGTTCTAACAAATCCACAATTATCCTCACAGCAGAGTTCTTGTCAATGTGAAATTGAGATGTGGGGAACTTTTTCTTCTCGCCCGGGGCTATCGACTCATCCAATAAGGAGGCTCCTACGTAGATGCATTCACTGGCTTGTTGTTGAGACGAAGTGTTTTGGCAGAAGCTGCTGGGAGCTGCCATTGAAGATTTATCCAGCCAAAACCCTGAATGCCCCCCCCCACTAGCCCCTACCGATGCCCTCCATCACTGCCACCAGTTGACACATGCTCACTGTGACATCTTGACTAATTGCCTCATTGCCAATGAAGCAGAGAGCTGTGACTGATGTTGTGCATGTAGCGTCTCGCTGGGTCTCTATGAAACAGAGATGGTATGTTTGGAACCGCAGCAGATTTATTTTGTTTAACATTTTATTGAGTTTATCTTAAGGGTTAAGTAATGTTTTATTATTCATCTGTTCGTATTAATAGGATCATTTCTAAGGACTCGGGAAGGTCATACTTCATGCGGCAGTGTGAGCACAAGTCAGCAAATTCACAATACTGCAGACCATACACTGAAGGCAAATTGGAGGGTGAGGTTAAAGGGCAGAAGCGACACTGGTCTCTAGGTCTCTACATCAATACACAGCAGAGAACCTAGCCAGAGGCTGCAAAGGATCCTGGGAGGGGGAGGTGAAGCTGGCCATCATTTATCAGCTCTAGGTAACAGCAGCAGTGACTGGGACACCGATGCATCAATAAGCTACAGGCACACACATACTGATACCCACACGCACAATGGTACTAATGAGGTACAATGGAAAAGGTTACAGCTCCAAGTGTGAAGTAGGTGCGCGACCGTGTGGTGGATGCCGAATTCCTAATCTCACGTGATTCACTCCTGGACGATTCCCTCTGTTTTCAATCTGTATGATAAAGAGCTCCAGAGTAAGCACAGTGAATGAGGGATTCTGGCAAGAGATAAAGGGCACCCAGAGTAGAAAACAGCAGAGAAGAAAAGCAGCCAAACTCCTCCAGACAACCGGCCTGGAAGCCGAGGGAATTTTCATCCACCCTGCAAATATTGATTTTTGTCTTTGCTGCTCTTTCCATCAATGCTTCAAACTAAACCCCAATCCCCAACCACCGCTACCACCTCTATGTGCCCCCCTCTGGCACAGGGCCGGCTGTGTCCTGGGTGGTTTTGTAAAAGTGGCACACCAAAGTCACGATGTGGTTCACTCGCTCTTAACTACAATCTCCAGTGGCTTCTTGCGTTCTACTGTACCATCTCATCACTTCAAACAGGTTTTTCTATCAAAGTAAGACTCTGAAGCAGAAGGGGATTGTTTAGCTCTGGGCTGCACAAATCATCCCGAGCGCTGCACATTGTATTGTATTTGATTATTGTGCGTATCAAAAGGACGTGTGAAGTCAATTTAAGACCACTTGTGCAAAACTAAACATCCTTCCTTCTGAATGTGATCCTCCCCTTGCTGAAGTGTTGGGCTGGGTGTTGCTTTCAACTTTCAATAGGACTGAATAAGGAAACATGTGTTTTGCTGAACAGATTCTGTGGGTGGATAAATCTATACTACCAGCTAGCAGTCTCTATGCTTCTATCTAGGATGCTCTTACAAGAGCTAATATCTGTAGGCTATACTTTTTATACAGCATGGTGTGAGTAAGTAGATATCAGTGGTTAAAGTGGAGATATGACAGACCTCTTGTAATAGGAGTACAGAGGTGTTGCAGCTCTGACTCTGAAACCAAGTATGACACTGATTGTGGCTTCTGTGTGTTGTAACACCTCTGCTGCATGGTAGGGACAGATACAGAATCTAGGGGTGAAACAGTCTGTGTATTCTGAGCATTCAGTTCAGTATACAACTTCCTCAGATCAGTACTTTAATGCGTACAATTACTGTGACCTTTTTCTCCGAGGTCAACTAAACCCCTAAAACTGAGCTAGAAATGTCATTTCTCACTGAAGTTTTATAGTGGAAAACAATTGATGGGGTGGTGTGTGGCTGAGACATTCACCTTTTTACAAGACTCTGTACCATCAACAGGATTTTGAAGCTGTTATTTTAAGGTCAAATACTTACACAGTGTTGCTTTGAAGGTGTCATTTGTAAGAAAAACTGATTTTTGAGTCTCTTTCCTAATTCGTCAGATAAATGACGCTCTTGGTTTCCCAACTCAGATTTGACGAGTTGGGAATGATACTCAGAAATCAATATAGGACAAATAGCACCTTTAAGTTACGTTTAAATATAGGGTTGATTAAAAACATGCCTTTGACTGGTTTATTTTGAGATTAAGTTTTCATTTGCTAAGAGCCGAGTGACACCGGAATATCGTATAGCAATAAAAAAAAACTGTTAAAGAAGCTAGTTACATTAGTAGCTTGCACACTTGCAAGCTAGCTAGCTGCCCACTGAAAACAGAACAGACAGTTACACCATCATCCCTTAAATGTGCTCTGAAGACCATTTTCAGCTTATTTGGTACGGCTGCTGACGGACTTGTAAAAAGCATAGAAGAGCAGGAAATCAGGCTTATGCACAGGATTATCATTAGAAGGATATGGATTGAGCCGTACTTATTATTCTTGGGCAATGTCACAAAACTATATTTATCTTATTTGACTGAACATGCAGTTCGTATGTCCCATTAACCACTGAAAGTGGAGTCATGGCTTTTTGTCTCCATTCATTTGGATAAGGGCTTGGTCTTGTTAACCCAAAATAACTGCCCCGGGGCAATACCAAGATGGTTGCCGAGTGGTGAGATTTGCCCAGAGGGAATCTGGTCAATCTCAGCTGACAATCCTTACCCATGAGATCCAGTTTAAAGAATCAAAAAGGGGGCGCTGTTTAGCTCAGTGGGTAGAGCAGGCGTCACATGTGCAGAGGCTTTGTACTCGCTGCAGTGGCCCTGGGTTCGAGTCCCTTTGCTGTGTGTCACTCCCCCTCTCTCTCAACCTATTTCCTGTCACACTTCCAAGCTGTTCTGTCAATAAAAAGCCAAAAGGCCCCAAGAAAAGAAATAAATAAAGAACAAAAAAGGACATAAAGTGGTCCTTAAGATAGGAGCGTCCTTGCCGAACTACCTACGGTACAGATGAGGTATATGTAAGGCAGTTGCCTATTTTGGTCAATCGATGGCGCTGCTATATTATTTATGCCATCAGATGTTACGCGATTGTTGCTGTGTGTCCCTTACCGGACGCCGTGTTTTCAGTTATTTGCTCTGCGTGGCTGCCATTTTGGCTCAGTGTTTGTTTATGGTTTGTAAGGTTAGCAGTATAGATAGTTGTCCACATCATACTCAAATATCTTGACCATAAACGGTTAATACGCTGTTCTATTTAAATGGTGTGTTTATTGAGATGTTTGTTTACCATCTGATGAAGATTTGTAACCTGGTTTTATACGAGTATGTCGGCCGTGATTATGGCTAGCTTTTTAGTTGTATGTGTGCTAGCTCCGCAGATACTGTCTGTTATTTATCTACCTCTGCTCTGTGTTTTGAGCTGAAACCTTGTTTTAAGGGGTTAGTAGCTGTGAAGGTACAGCGCTTTATTTTGGATACTGTACAATTACTTTTTTATGACTTATCTTAACTAACTCTCAGTCTCAGCTACGGTCTTGACCATCCGTGTGTCCGACTCGTCCCTCACATTGCATCCAACAATAACAACATCAACACAACGGCAGAGCCTCTGGGTGTAGAGAGGCGCAATCTCACATGGGCTGGGTTACATTAAAGTTTTACCTATAATACTGCACTGTATAACACCTACTATGTATGTAATGTAGCACACAGACTGTAAAACTAGGAGGATTACTTGACTCAGCTCCAGTCATGATAGAGCAATGTAAGTTTCCTCTTCCAAAATCTGTTTTATTCAATCATGTCACACCTCCTGTTTCCTAAGTTACTCACTCATCCACGCATTCTATGAGACTTCACCATCTGGCACCCAAAGCACCACCATGATAGCAGCCTCTGCAGACAGCAGACACGACCCCCTCGTCACGGATTCAGGGCAAAGGCACACTGCGGGTTGTGAATCTTGTCTGTCCACCCAGATGTAGGCAACCCTCTCATAATTCCCCAGCGGACTATTTT
Organism: Sparus aurata; assembly: GCF_900880675.1. Taxonomy (NCBI): domain Eukaryota; kingdom Metazoa; phylum Chordata; class Actinopteri; order Spariformes; family Sparidae; genus Sparus; species Sparus aurata. The sequence goes on along the minus strand of NC_044194.1, from coordinate 19,030,717 downwards.
CTGTTGACTTGTTATGATGTTGGCCCACATTTGTCAGCGCTGTCACTTCAGTCACCCTGATATGCCAAGCACAACTTCATTACGCCTCTGAGAGGAGGCTTGCGTCACAGGTGTTCGGGGGAGGGCCACCTCAGCGGGGTAGTTCTCAAAGTGCTGCCCAAAGTGAGCGTTGCAGCTTCTCCAGTGAGAGCTCGAGTGATCTCAGTAACTTTACAGCAGCATTTTTAGTAGTCAGTGTCAGAGTACCCTTTTCTAAAAGCTGAGTTCTGAAGACCCAAGATGAATAATTCAAATAAATTTAAGGTGTTTCACCATGGAATTTCTTTCGGCATTTAACCTTACATAGCCTGGCGATATCTAACCGGCACAGGACACAGAAATATCTGTTTGGGGCCTTTATATTGAACCTGAAAACTTGGAGCTCAGCTGAGATAAATATAATAGAAGTTTTAAATCTAAACATGGAGAAAGTAGGGCTGGGCAATATCATATCATGATTTGAGACTGGATCGTTGTCTCAGATATGGCGTGAGTGTTGTCTTTTCCTGGTTTTGAAGGCTGCATTACAGTAAAGTGATGTAATACTCTAAACTTACCAGACTGTTTATGTGTTCTTATTCTTGTCTTTGCCCACTTAGACATTATATCCACATTACTGATGTTTATTGCTAGTATTCTGTGAAAGCATCAATAGTCATCCCTACAATACTGTTGCAATATCAACATTGAAGCTAAAGGGTCAAAATGATTGTGATACTTGGTTTCATAGCCCAGTCCTAACATTGATGTAATGCTTTTGATGAAGATTTTAAAAATTACGATGTATACAGTAATATTGAGATATTATTTGAAGGCAAATGAATGCAAATAACTTTGTTCTTGTCGAGAGAACCATTTGGCAGGGTTTTGAAGCTGAACTTGCCATTGAAAAGGCCCATTTTTTTATCCATTTCTGCTCAAGTAGATTTGTTTTTTCTTGCCATTCACAAAGTTACTGCCACATCTCTTCCTAATTTTCCAAATTATGGTGCAGGCTTGAATTGCCTGTTTTTGTTCGCCACAATCTCAACTTGTCTAGAAAAAAAGCCAGTTTTGGTTGCCACAAAAACAGCTGGTAATGTCCCCAGGTGTCCTTGAAAATATCCAGTGATGTGACTCAACTGCAGTCGGCCATTTGGAAGCCTTGACAACTTGTATGATTCACAGTCACATTTTACAAGATATTTACCTTCAAACCCATATTGCATGTCCACATAAAAATGACTCCCCTGCCTGGGTCTCCTTCATAGCAGTTTCCCTTATCATTCATGCTCAAAGGGGAAACCCAATTTGAGACAGTGCCTTCTGGTGGCGTTAATAATTACACGCACATTGTTTCCACCCAGCTGCACGAAGATCTCAGCACTCCACTGACAATTTGTGACACTTTTATCCAAACAAGGCCCTCAAAACACATAAACGCCACAGAAAAATAAGACTGATATTATTGCTGCTGTTGCAATGTTGCTATCTGTCCTCTCAGACTGATGAAAACATCTCAAGAAGTCCCAAGCCCATAGTTTCAACCTGAGCTGCTTCTCCTGGGATGCCACTTGCCGTCATAAATGCATCATAAATAAGTGTAACGTTACACTTGTGCCTGTGGCAATATTGCTACACTATAATGCTTTGTGGCATCTTGGTCTGTATTTGTTCCAGTACTTCCACAGGAGATATTAAGAGCTCAAATTATTTGCCAACTTCCTGTACTGCATGACAAACAGAAGAATCTTAAACGAGGGTCTGAACTTTGCTGCTTATTACATCGTGTTAGTTTTGCTTATTGTAACAACATTATTATAAGTTGCTGTTCTCCTACAATTTTGACCACGTTTGACTGATACTACATACATGCTACATATTGTAATAGAATATAGCAACTTTGTGGAATTTCTAAGGGAACATAGAAAACACTGCATTGAGTTACAGAAAAAACAGATGTTTTTGTTTTGTTTTTTTTTTTATTTAATGGTCTTTTGTCATTATTTGGGACTCAACCATTTTAGCTTGTCTGCTTTAAAAGAGCTCCTGCATGTTTATTTATGGATTTATTGTGGTTTGAGCATTTTCCTGAGGGGTGTTAAGAGCATTCTGAATATTTCTGAATAATTTCTGTCCTCAGTTTCCACCACTTACAGAAGAATATTCATAATATACGCTCATCACAGCACTTGTTAGACTGCAGCTCAGTGTGTTCTTGAATGTACAGACCTCTCAGACATTAAGAGCCAATTACCATAAGAGAAAATGCACACATAGAGTTACTATGAATATGTGTGTTGCTGTACGTGGGGCAGTGCTGTAGTATTCCTCTTTAATCCCTTTTGAAATTCATTCCGTATTACTTTTAAACTAGAAATAATTTTAAACCTTTAATTCTAAAAATTACCATATAATCAATATTTAATTTGTAACTATACTGTGAATCCACAGGCTTATGCTTTGCTAATGCCACTAACAACATTATAATAGGTTCTGTCCACTACTGGTAGCAGCCTGGCTACTATCCAAAGCAAAAAAAAACAATATGAAAAGGTACTGTAGGTAAAACACCTGGCTATATTAACAGGTAGGCAGCTTTAGCTACTTTCTGATGTAGTAGAAAGAATGCTGTTTTTGAACCATCAGTAGTCCCAGTGGTAAGAGAAAACACATATCAACGTTGGAACACTTTCAGGAAAAATATATTTTGAATCTCATCCCCCGATCATCACATTCTGATGGTTCAGGCTGGCGTAAAGCCAGAGCTGCCGACCCAAAGTATCAGTATTTGGCGATTAGGGGATGAGACTCAGCCATCGACTACACAGAAGTGACATTGTTGCTTTAAAGGGCGCAAACTTATTTTCAGGGGACTGGGGATTTATCTCATCTTAAAAGTCAGGCAACAACAAAAATCAAAGCTTTGAAGCTTTGTTTACCAAATGTGGTATAAGAAGTGGCGGTTGTAGTAATAGTGACAGTGTTTTTTTTTTCTTTATGTCATTTATGCCTATGTAAATTGTGTTTCTGTGCGGACAATAGCCCACGGTGCTCCTCCATCTCCTGCATTAATTCAGCAGCAGGATATTTCTCCCTCCCTCTATCTCTGCCAACTACTAGGTGTCATAAAACACTTAAAATAGAGGCAGACTAACAATGAGACAGATGCTGGAGGCTACAGATTTTCTGAAAGCTTCTGCAATCTAAGTTGAAAGCCTGCAAGAGTCAGGCAAACACTCTCGCTGACGCTGCTGCATTATGGATGGAAACAAAATAGGCACGGCTGTTTTATCATTAGCTCCTCTGTGTGAATGGGAGATCAATGCGATCTCTGATCTCACCTGGAGACGGAGCTTTATCACGGACAGTCTGAACTTTCAAATTTTGCTAGAGTACACCGATGGTGGCGATGGTTTGGTGGATGGCTTTGTTGCAATATTGATAGCACGAAACGTAGCTCTGTATTACCAGAGTGTTTACACTGACATAAAGATGTTGTGAAGTTGGAGTGAGTTCTGGCTGCAATAGAACATTCTCTATGACGTTGAATATTCTTTTTTCAGTACCACGAAATGTGCACCTTGATTCAACAATTTCTGTATTTCAGAACAAAACATTAGAGAGGAAGAGGAAAGCATGGCTGCGTAGACTGTAACAGGTATAAATCTGTTGAATTCCTGACCATAACATCTGAGCAGGGGTGTGGTCAGGTGTGATCTGTTGTTGCGCTATTGACATGCACGGAGAACAAGTTGCACCAACACTAGATATCACACTAGAGCTCCAGCATCTTGACGCACTGCTCACAAAACTCAGATGTTTGTAGAACTTAACACATATAAATCAATATTTGGTCACTGAGTAGCCTCTTATTGTTTAAAATGTTTCCAGAACCATATTTCAGTGTAGCAATTAGCTCTAAAACCCTCTGAAAGTTTATGACGAGTCAAACGCCATTTTGTATCCTGCTTTAAATCGGAGGCAACCAAAACAAAGAACAGAGAAGATCGGTTTACGATACTTTGGGAAGAGTGCGACATCAACCAACTACAACTACACTGTTAGTTACACAGTGAATGGTTGTTTGCTGCAATATTAATGTTGGAATAACATATATTAAACCTTTTACAGTACCTTCTGTTGTCTGCCATCTACAGAGAAATGCTTGGAAGAAGACCAGGAAAGAAAACACTGCTTAAAAAAATGATAAAAATTCAATAAGAGACTATTGTACAGCAAATAGTAAAGTCTGACATGTACTCTGCCACAACATTGCAATGATTACAATCAGAGACAGACATGTAGCAGATTGTGTTTCACAACATCACCAAGAATAACTTATAAAATATACCATAATTCATGTGACACACGTCATATGACAAGGATTTGTTTAACAAAGCCATAATGATATAAGGTAATGGTGTGGTAAAGATATAAAGGAATTTTGGGCTCAGGAAGCCCACAAAGGTGGTACAATGTACCTCCATGCTGACGTTAACAACTCATATTCGCCATAGAGGGTTTATTACATCACTGAGGATTACAAAGCAGTGGCAAACTGTGTTTCTGTTGATCGCTGTTGCAATCTTGCAAAACATATCAAAATAACCATCGTCTTAAAAGGTCCACTTTGTGGGAAAGTGGATTTTTCAGTCTCATTCCAACTCAACGCTCAAAAATCAACTCTCTTACAAATTTGAACTTTTAGGTTTGTTCTTGTTAACTACAGACAGTGAAAAAATACCTGCCGATAAACGGACAGAATTATACAACAGAACATTTGTTCATCTAGTTCGAATTGTCGAAGCTTGTGCATGAAACACAGTTGTTTAAATGCTTAGATGACGTCCATGTTTGCATCTCATGACCGTTTTCAGATATTTATATTAATATGCAACTTCAGTACAGTCACCCTTGTTCGTATCTTCCTCTTCTTGCTCAGAAATCAAAGATCCTTCCTTAGTTTCGTTGGTATTTAGCTGGAGAGAAGTTGTATGGCACCAATCAACAAACTGATCCGCACATCCTCGAACATTTTCATCACCAGTGATCAACAATCACTGTATCATCTGCAAATTTGAAATCAAAAATGTCAGATGAATGTTAATTTACCTATTTTTACTTACTGAAAAATGGTCTGAATTTCTTTTACTATCATGCTTAAAACCATTAATCACCCACAAATGTAAGATGAGGCATCAAATGGTTGACAGCTCCACAGTTAATTTATGGCACAGCAAATGACAGTCTAAGGCTGATTGGAGAAACATCTCGAAAAGATTGGAGTCTTTGCTGCATGCCCCGAGGAAGATGCTGGAAAAGTTCGACAGACTCCTCTCTAAGTTTAATGGCCCGTGTGCTTTGAGAAGAGAACTTTGCTATTTTCACCCCAAACACGTCTCATGTGGCTTCTTCCTTCCAACCACTTACATTTGATTAATTCACAGCTGCATAATAAATAGAATCAATTCCAGCTGAGGCATTAAATTACCTGTAATTAAGCAATTGATTGAATGTTCTGATCTCGGTAATTGATTTTATTGTCCATTAATTTAAACCAAAATCTTCGGCGAGGGGGGATGACTATTCAATGACTGCCGCCATCCGAGAGAGCAAGCTATTCGTCTTGCAGGGTCTGATATGGAACAACTTTTAATGCGAATGCAGTAATGTCGATCGAGTTATCACTTAATATCTTAGATGTTTCTGCGCTGAATACCATCCTGCATAATTTCCAGGGTGAGTAAAAGTGAGAAAGACAACCGCTTACTGTCTGCCTACATGAATATTTCCATGTACGAAATAAACCTGCTTTGGATAAAACTGATGGTTATACTGAACAATGCAATTATCATGTTACAAAAGCAGATCCAGTGGTCTTTGGCCTTTTACTAACAGTTTCGAGTAGCTGTTTTAAATATTCCAGTGTGATTTTTTCGGGGGCGAAAAAATAATTCAGATATGCTGCCGATATAATGTTTCAGGAGACTCCACATAAATCCCTGTCTCTCTTCTGTATTTTTTTTATAACCTTCTACCCCTTTGAACACAGTTTAGGTCCCATTATGGAAATGCCGCTGCTCAGTTATGCATGCAGCCTCCCCGTTTTCAGCAAACTACATGACATTCCTTCACGAAAACACTGGAGTTGAATAATTAAAGAGGAGTATTTTGTGTTAATGCATTTAATTATAATGTTGTCATGATGAAATAAATAATTCATGACAACTGTTTTTTCCTTCATCCAAAGTATCTACAATTCAAATGTAGTCATTTACTTCTTTTTTTTTTTGTTTTATTTTTTTTACTCCCCATTTAAAGTTCATGGAGAGTTTTGCATGACCACTGAGAAACAGCTCTAATGGCTGCGGGCACCTGATGCACTTGTGAGATCTTCCTCAAAGTCTCATTATGGTTTTCCAAGAAGTTACAGTAAAAGCACCCATGTTTATTTGATTCCTTCGATGGGCTCCAAAGCGTAAGAGAGGAAGAGAAAAACCCTGGCTCATTTTGAGGCTGTTACATAATGTAGCGTCCTTGTTCCCACACTGACAGCAAGACTCAGAGCATATAAATGTTTAAAGTTAGCCATGAAATAACAATTTTTCCCTGCTAATTAGGAGGCCACTTCTATTCTTCCTCCACTGCCTTTTTGTCTCTGGCTGCAATTGTCTACCCAGCAATCTGGTCAGTGGTGAAAGGGGGCATGTTGTGATTGGACCGCTTTAAAGATCAAAGTCAGCACTAATTGGCTGGATATAGAATCATTTTGTAACATTTGCTCCCTTTGGAAAATTCATCATGCATAGACAACTGATCAACATTCAGAATGAACAAGTGAGTGAGTAAAACATTGATAAATAAACGTTAGTGGACTTCTGCAAATTGCACAGCGGTGCAACAAAACAGCAGCTAACCTCGGCTCATTCACACAAAATACAGTCTGGGTTGCTGTCCATCCTCAGGTGAGCAGTAATCCACTGATGTTTAATAGTGCAACTAGAATTAAATGAAGTGGCCATTTGCTACTTGCTACTTGACAGTAGGTTGATGCTGACACTACATGAGACGAAGAGTTCTATGAGCTGAGCAGACTGGTTTATGTCCGGCTGCGTGGTTGTTTCTAAGGTGCATCCTATTTACTGGAGTACTGAATAATGTTTCCAAAAACCTTATGGGATTGTAATGACTTGTTCCAGCTATTTTTGAAACCCTTGAAACGAAGTTATAGCTTGTGAAAAATTGTATATTTTAATTGCAAAAAGCATGAGATGTTGTTAATTAATGGCCTTTTTATTTTCCTTTGGTCAGTAACCATGGTATAAGCGGTCAAATGCCCTTTGAGGTGTCCATAAGCAGGAATTATTGGACAACACTGAGTCGTCCGACGCTCCGCTTGTCGGGTAATATCCTTTACTGGAAGTACTGTTCCCAAAGTGGACCAAATTCCAAAGATCTTAACTTGTTTGTGTTTTTTTGTATTTTTTATGGATGTCCTTTCACAAACTTCATCTTAAACTTCATACTTGAAATTTTTAATTTTGAGAAATTTTCGTTTGTTTTTTCAGTTTTGTTGATTTCAGAAAGCCAGGCACTGAGACCTGGCTTAGGCTGTACATACAGGTTTATCCATGCTATACAGTGGTTCTCATATACAAATTGCATCTATTTATTCACTTTCAATTGGACCAAAAAAAATCTACTATCCAATAGATTTTCAGTTTCTACTTACAGGTGTGAAAGCGGAAGCGATCCTACAGAAATAGACTTTAAAAAGCCTGATTTAACTGTCGAGCACAGTTTTTTTTTCTATTTGAACAGCCTCTCATTCTTTATTCACTGCAGAGCAGAATGCACTGCTCCCTTTACAGATTCAGGACAGTGTGAAGTCTTACTTATTGTAGATTAGAGAGAGACTTACAGCAGCAAACAGGACTTCTTATCAAAGAAGGGAAACCCAAACATTAATGCTGATAACCAATAAAACAGGCAAGCAAACATTTTCTATTTAGTGAGAAAGGAGAGACTATAGAGGACAAGAGGATACAATGGACACGTCCTTGTGATGAGGGACTCTGACAAGGCGGCTCAAGGCAAGCAGTCAGGAAGCAGGAACATTGCTGAAGCATTGTCTTGCAGCATATTAGAAAGATAAGATATAAATCAAGTCATCACATTAATGTGAAAACACCAAACAGTGGTAAATATTCTGCTAAAGCAACTCAGATCTGTTTGTGGTTAAAAATAAGTCGCTTACAGACAACAAAAAGCACAAACTAAATCCTTCTCCACCGTTGTTGCTTCATCTGACAATAACTTGAATGGATATGTCACACCGGAGACAAAAGCTGAAGAGTTGTGAACATTTAATGAAACCGTTTCTTTGAGAGGCTGCTAATGTAGTAGAGGACTCTGTGTTAGCACTCGGAACAGTGCCGCAGCGGCTGCCACTTTTTTTTTTTTTGCCATCGCCATGCTCGCCATTTGCTAATCTCCTCTGCAGCAGCAGCAGCAGTGCCACGAGGTCAGAGCATTAGGTTGTGGTGCGCTCGCTGTAACAATGAGCTGTGGAGGACTCAGCCCACCCAAACCTCGGAAAGTTAAGAGGATGGCTTAATTGGTCGATGAAATATTCCAAAATGCAAACACACTAAACTGTTTGTTGACGTGCTTCTAATTGCATGTATCAGCATGGGAATTCCAACTAATGGAACAAACAAAATGTCTAATTGTGCGCAAATAACCAAATTACCACTGCACACTGAAGTTAACTGCATAGGGCTGCCCCAATGCACACATGTATCTAAAAACACCCACACACACTCACAGCTGTTTTTCTTTACTCATACCAGAGAGGACATACTTGGAATTCTTCTGTATCTCGGGCTTTTCTCTCATCTTTCAGCTGCCTGCTCTGTATACCAGCCTGGAGTAGCTTATAGGTGAGAACTTCGTCTGTACTCCCACCTTCAGCATTTCCTCAAAGTCCCAATCCAAATCCCAACCAGGATAATCTCATCCCTCCACTCTGATGTACTTCCATTTATCCTAGCCTTGTACTACTGCCAGCTCAGCCCCGTGTTATGGGAAAGGAGAAAGAGGATTTCTTCTGCTTTCCCCCTTGCTCAGGCACTTCACTGAGGTTGTAAGTCTGTATCGCCTCGGAGCTCCGCAGAATCTGCTCAATGTCACCCCTGCAACGCCTCGGGACACAATGGCCACTTGCTCGTTATCACGCCGTTTCCAGCCGTGGCTCCATCAGAGTGACTTAAATTCCTGTATAACATTAGCAACCCGAAAAGTCTCGCAGTACAATAGTGTCACAATGGTGGACATCATCAAAGACCTGGCAGATATAGTGTAGCATAAAAATGCTAAGGAAGAGGTAAAGCAATCGGTCACATAGCTCTGGGTTAAATATTTCTTTGATGTTTCGCTGAATATGAAGTGTGTGAATAAAAGGGGCACGTGACAACCCATCTTGTCTGTAATAAAAGCAATCTTGAGTTTCCATATAGCCAATATTACAGGGAGATAATTGCATGAATCAGCTGCTCGCAAGATCACAGTCATGTTTACATCCCTGAAGCAACTGTGTCCCTCTACTGGAGAGCAATAGGCAACCAGTGAGCCAATAGACAGCCGGCATCTGCAAAATAAAAACAATGCCAACGACGGCGAGGGGAATATGTAACGCTCCAAAAAATGAGCATTCATCCTGCACAATTTTCTATATCGGCACCATAAAGGCGTCACAATCCAGGTCCAACAAACAATCAAAAGATACATAAGCTCAACCACAACATCAAAGTGCTAAATGTGCCTTGGTGTAGCAGAGTGCTGATACTCAATTTAAATCTCTGGGAATAGTGGCTGCGGTTCAAAGTTGCAGAAATCACACACAGGCAACTCCAGCTAATATCATAAACAGACAGATTTCAGACCGTTGGCAGGCTGAACTTGAGGTGTGAGGAGAAAAATGATGAATACGACTACCTTAAGAAGGTGCTTTTATGTAATCTCAGTTGGATTATCATAATTCATTGCATTCAGGGTTAAGGCGAAAACCTCACGCCTTCAGCTCGTGCAAAACACGGAAGACAAGATCATATCAGCACTGTTTTAGCAGCTCCTCGCTGGTTTACAGAAAGTTTTAGGATTAATATTAAGATTTTACTGATTATCTTTAAAGCACTTCATGTTTTAGCTCCCCTAAGAGCTAGACTGAGCCTCGGATCCTAAGGCAGGGCTCTGCTGGCTTTTTCTAAGTCCCAGCTCAAAACTGATCTCTCTTTATCTTTAAAAAAGCTTTTAATTAATGCTATAGCGCACTGTTTCATGTCCATCATCAGTTTATGAATACTGATCAGTATTTTGTACCATTTAACTTTCTGTTATTTTATGTCCTATGTCTGACGATACTTGCATATATAATTACTATGTGACATAATCCATGCCGATGCTCCCACGAAGCCACCGTTTCACCACAACATCAATCAGCAGCAGGAGAAAAAAAGCTAATCAGGCCACAGCTACAGTGATGCAGAACATCGAATACCATTGCACATTCTGCACATACTGTACACAGATGACAGCAGCAGAGATAAGCAGCCGGCACAAAGGAATAAAAGCAACAAAGGAAGTCCATGCAGCCATATTGTGAAGCACAAAAACCCTGACTGAACAAAGCCAAGGTGACTCTCAGTTCATTGACACAAGCTTAAGAGTGACAATGCAGAAGAAGATTAAAGAAAGCTATTTGCTTTGAGTTGAATAATCCTTGGCTGAGAAATTAGCATGGTGAGAAAATGTAAACATGATGAACTTGCCTTGTGTGTGTGTGTGTGTGTGTGTTTGTGTGTGTGTATCAAAAGCCACTTTGAGAGTAAATGACATAGAGTGAAGGGTACAGACCAGTAGGCAGTGAGCTAACTGACGCCATCCACCACCTCCTCCTGCAAATTCCAACAGAAATATGCGCCACACCTCACCTCCGCATACATCAAATGGCATAAAAGAGTCACAACAACCGAGACAAAAATAAGCCCAGCCAATGCAACAAAATGAAAAGCACTGCACATACCACACATAGCAGCGGAAATTAGCAGCCAGTCAACAAGCACAAAACAGACATTCAATAGTAAATCAGCATCCGCGGCCTTACCAGAAGCAGTCTTTGAGGCCTTACGGCTCATATCGCAAATGGCTGACAATTTTTTTCCTCCCGTAAGACGTCTTAACTCAACAATATTGGACAGTCGGCGGTGTGAACATGACAACCTATCTCGTGCGACAAAAGCAAATAATACAGGGAAATGGCTTCAGTACGAGGAGTACAAGAAAAACATCCAGTATTCATATTTCACAACGACATAAATCAGCAGCATTAAAGCATAATAATGCAAATCGGACGACAATCCCAGACAATGCCAAATAAACACACTGCACATACTGATGATACACATGACTGGGTTCATGAATTGGTTCCAAACTGTCGCAATTCAGACGTCGTGGTTTCAGTGCGCGCAGTCACACAAAGAACACGTCGGACTGTAACACACTACTGTGGACGAGAGTAGAGCCGTTCGGACCCACACTGCAATCCAGGAAACAACAGTAGAGCACCTCAAAGCTGTTTTCCATCTGCCATGATGAAAAAGCAAAACAAGAGCAGACGAGGTGAAGGCACAATAAAACGAACAGAGGAGAGGACATCTTGACTGACTAAACACTATGGCTGTCTGCATAAACTTGAAATCGAACAGATATAAAATGATTTAGTTGGTCGGCTCTAAAAGACTTTCCAAATGTTGGTGGACTGAATGGCTCAAATTATGACAGAAAAACTAGTCATTTCGTGAGGGGTACAATACGAGATTATGGGAAAAGTTATTTTTGGGCACTAGTGCATCACGTGACGTTGTAATCACACAGTTTGGCAACTTTGTAAGATTCTTCCTGCTCGGATCAGACGAGGATCGTGTGTGGGCATTGTTTGACAGTTATATGTGGTGTAAACGTGTCAAACATGCTGATGCATAATGTCACCAGATGCGTCAGTCACCTAAGTGAGTCCAACAATTTATCCCAGTTGGCCAAGGTAGACTGGAGCACAAACTTGTATTAGTAGACCTACGCTTCAACGCCAAGTTCGTGTTAATCAGTGTCAGGTCCAGCACTGGAGATGAAGATGAAGATGCACATGACACCAAAACACTAGGGCCAAAGACACAACTGAAGCAACCAGCACTTACATCACATTTACACTGTTCTTTATTTAATCAGCCTTGATTAAAAAAATCTGACCTTTGCAAGAGTGTATGCTCCACTCCGTAATGTGCTACAGGCTGTACCAACTATCTCAGATGGAAGTAGGTTTTCCGAACCGTGGCCCCGAAACTGAGGTACATACCAAACCGTGACTTCTCCGGGCTGTCACACCCCTAAAGATAACAGCAGCAGGGAAACACAAAACAAGCATTAAACACTGCAGCAGGGCTGGACTGTATTTTAAAGCACACAAACACTGAGTGAACTGGACAAAGATGACCATCAATACATAGATTAAAGCTTAAGAGTGACAATGCAGTAAACCGAGTCATCACATTGCTTCAGGTTAAGTATTTCTAATGACTGGCTTCATACGAGTGTGTTGGGGACATGTAAATATGACATCCAACAATGTGTGTAACAAAAATCATGCAGAGATTAAATGAAGCCAATATTACAGGGAAATAATTACATGAATGGGCTGTGAGGCAAGATTGCAGTCATGTTTGCCTCCCTGAAGCCAATACACAATATTGCTCTCTACTGGAGACCAAAAGGCAACCAGTCAGTCGATAGACAGACCTCACAATCATAACACGAGGAGAGAAAACAACTACAACAACCATGAGGGAAATATGTATCACTCAGACATGAGTATTCATATCTCACCACGACATACATTAGCAGCATGCAAGAAAATGCGAGACGCAGAAAACAATCTGATATGTAAAGGCTCAACGACGGCGAATCAATCGACAATTCGCACAAGTGTTGCACACAGATGACAGCAGCAGAAATTAGCAGCCGGCAGACGGGAATGAAATAGCAAAGCAGCATGAGCAGCCACACTGTCACACACACACACAAACTGAACAAAGGCAAGGCACACATGTTAGCAAAAGCAGCAGATGAATATTCCTCCCCAAAGCTGTCCTGAAGTTGTATTTCTGGACTGCTTAATAATGGCAACAAACAGGCAAATATGTCGCAGGTCCAGTACTCAAGCTGGAGTGTTCGTATTTCAATTCAATACATAAGTCACCCACATACACGGTCCAGGGGTGGCCATAGAGCGGTGAAAAAACTAAATTCAAAGCGGTCACATTTAACTACATCGAGCACTCAAAATGCTAGAGCACGCAGGATACAATTTGTTCCCACGCTTTGATCAATTCCACTCACTGTCAGTGCTTGCTGCAGCCCTCTGTGTGCTTTCTAGCAGAAATTGGGAATAGAAGCAAAACAAAAAAAAGTAAACTTTATTAAATTGTTTGTGGAATCAAGATTAGGCCATAGCAGAGAATGTACCTTTAGTGAATACAAAAAATGTCTCTAGTCTGTCTTTACAGTACACAAAGTGTCGCCAGTTGGAAAAAAGTTCTTAAATAGGTTACTTTTTCAGTGGAGTCTGGCATGGGGGTTTTTGGGGCAAAAAATAATTTAACCCTGGTAAGCCGAAAGACACAGAGTTTAACATTTAATGTGAAACCCAATGGTGCAGAATATGTGTGTAGATTTCCACCTTCTTACATTTACATTTACACTTAGTGCATTTGGCAAAAGCTTTTGTCCAAAGTGATTTCCAATAAATACATTTGACATCTGGCACAACTGAAACTGATATATTTTGTCTCTCTATAGCATCTCCGGGAAGCTATAAGTTGGACAACAAAAAAAAAACCCGTAAAGCACTGCACAAACCACGGCCGACAGCCATATTGTGAAGCACAAAAACAATGCTTTAACACAGCCAAGATGACCATCGGCACACAGATGTAGGCTTAGTGATGATGCAAGAGCTACAAATAAACAGTCAGATAAACCCATTGCTGTGAGTGAGTACACTGATATCCAGGCTATGTTCATGCTATATTTCCTGCAGCCAGTATAATTTAACAGGAAATCATTAGGCCTGCAAAATACAATATCAGTAGCCATGTGGGAAAATGCTACAGGAACAATTAAGCCAATAACATACATTAAACTCAAAGAAAAAACATTCATATTCCTCTACTACATAACTCAAAGCATCAAAATACAATTCATAAAGCAAGCCAGTAGACAAGCACAAAATAGACATTATTAAACATCAACATGACATTGGAATCCATGTTGTGAAGCATGCAAAGTTGGATTGAGTAAAGCCAACGCGACATTAGTAGCCAACATGAGGTTAGAAGTGACAATTAAAGAGTGGTAGAGCAAGCTGCCACATAAGCCCTTTGCTGTGTGTGAAATCTTTCTAATGTTTAGCTACAAGTGCGTATGAAGAAAATGTGTGGAGATTATGAGCTCATCATTCATCAGACACAAAATAAACAAAAAAAACAACAACCACCAAAGCGGTACGGCCTGACCAAAGCATAGACACAATATGCCAGTTAGAGACAGCCACTGATCATTTACCTCATGAAGAGAGGCAGAGTCAATATTCCCCGACAAACTCATCCTAAAAAGCAACACTTGTATTCTGTTGGCAGGCGAGCTAGCTTAAAAAAGCATAAAATGTGACATGAAAGGCAGCAGCAGCAGGTGAATTCAACAGACGGAGAACGTGGAGAACACCGACTACTTTTGAAAAGGCCTTGTGTTTTTTTGCTGCGAGGCAGGTCGCAGTGAGTTGAGTGTCTCCTGTGTGATTAGCGATTCCTGCCCAAGCTGGCAGGCTAATTGCTCATACACGCTTTGCAATTAGTATCTGTACTTTCTTTAAAGGGAGATTTTAGAGAGTTTATAATTTGTTGATTTCGCAGAATTCACTCTGCTTACATGGAACAAATGCAATACCAGTGTACAATAAGTAACGCAAATGATGGGTGTGCTTTCAATAGCAGCTGTGGCTAATAGATAATACATATTAAATAGTGTAGTGGCACAAAGTTTTGTCTGCTTGAGGCACATTATATAAGGTTCAGCACAACATCAAAACGTCCAGTGTCTGTAGTTTGATGCTACGACAAAAATTGCATAGCCTACATGCTAATCTAACTTTTTTTTAATGCAGACATTAATGCAAACCCTTCAGTTGACATTTATATTACATTGGAAAATGCATACTGAAACAGAAGGATAGAAACCCAGCCATTGTCCCTTTAATGAAAACCTACCTTTGTGCAGTTTGAAAATAACTGCACAATCTGCACATGTGTTTCTCTTCCCACCGTGTTATGGTAGCTGGCGACTGCCAGCAGATAATTCAGTGGCACTCTGGTCAGTAGTAGTCACACTTTCCTCAATTAAAACAACCAAGCACAATGTTACTGCCATCAAACTTTCAATCTGTTCACCTCTCTGCTACTGTCAGCTGTCGTTTCAGTTCAAAATCAATGCAACCCTTCTCCACCTCATCCACCTGCAGTCCATCATATCCATTGCCCAGGACCTGCTTACCAGAGTCGACCTCATCACATCCAGATCTCAAGCCATTCTCTCCATCCCATCACCGCCACCAGCCTCGAGGCTCCAACTGAGAATATAATCGACATTGCAATGGGACCTAATCGCCAAAGACCCTTACTCTCATCTGATGTGCACATTGCAATAAATATTCATTTATTCAAAAAATGAAGTCTTTCCTGATTGAAGTAGTACATTCTGTGCGACACATGACTTCACCTCTGAACGGTAGTTTAATGCAAGTTGCTTTTTCTCCTAATCACAATAAATATCCCCCTGCCGCATGTGCATATTATTAGTAAAACACATCTAGATAGTGAGACAGTAGACTTGAAGTAGTAGAGCTGCAATAAGAGCACGGTGAAACATTAACATTTATTTTTCCCTTATGTGTTCTCATTTCAAGGAGACCTGAGTCTGACTTCAATGGTTTGTTTTTAATCAGTCTGACACAGTGTTTGCATTCACACTGCTCTGCTCACCAACTTATCGCAAAGTCTCCAAATTTGTTTTTGGACTTTGATGCCGACGTCCACTCCATGTTGGAGACCGATTTCTTTTGGCTTTATCAAAGAGGATTTATTTTTGTGATGTGAAATTAGTCATTTGAAGACTCGCATCAAGTGTAATCTGAACACTTAATGGAAATCGTTCTCACTTGTCACTGATGAGTAATGAATAAAGTTATAAGTTCTGCTATTCAGTAGTTTCTACACTTTCCATAGACTGGAGAAAATGATACATAACTGAAATCCACCATGAAGCACAGTTAGTTTTGTTAGTTTTCCTCATTACAGCATCAAGATATTTCCAGCATGACTACAAGTGGGTATTATAAAGTAGAAATGCTCTCAACAATATAAACATTAATGATAAACCTTAAACCATTTGTTCCCATCGTTTTTCTTACTGCTCTGTGTCTATGTAAGAGAGTCTAGGCTGGATAGGGCATATGAAGGAAAATATATAAACAAGTGAAAGGTAATTTACAACACTGTCAAAAAATAACTCTTAGCATTTGATTAGCACGGCTGATTTAAGGGCGGGATAAAGATAGCAGTTGCTCAATGGAAACATCAGCCAATTATAATAAATAGTTAACCCAAGACCTTAAAAACAATTTATTTTGTGCAGAACAGATGGGAGAATCTATAAAAGGACAAAAAAAAGGATTAACACTTGTGACTTGTTTAATGTCTTTCAATTTAATGTCTCCAGTGGCAATCAACTGAAGGCCGCGGCTTTAATTGGCAACTATTGTGTGAATGTTTATAACACTTGGATTGTCTGATAGGATGGTGCTGAGGAAGGAAAAGAATGGTAGGAAAACGGTTGATATAACTTCTAGATTTGCCGTCGATGACTACATTTGCCACAGAGTCAGTGGTGTGTGTGCAGTGACATCAGCGGTGGCTCAAGCTGTCAGTGACTCAACTCACCGATGTCAGCTGTCACGCACATGCAGCAGCACCAGATGACATGCGAGGCCTCAGGCAGATGTACTGTATGCCGCGCAGACATGTACGGTTGTGATGTATGTCCAGATAACAGCCACATCACAAGTGCACGCACGCTATGTCATGGTGTCACTGTCATGTCAACACTGGGTCTGGGTGTTTACCAAGGCTGACATGCAAAATCTCTGTAGCAAATACGGATTGGAGCGCTTAGAGTGGCTTATTTTCTGCTATCAGTGTTTCAAAACTCACTGTCGGTACAATTCAAAACAGAGGAAATTGCCCATAGTTTTTGGGGGTTTTTTAACAATACACGAAACCATAATCTCAGGAGACATCAGTCCAAATATAGTTTTCCCTGTTCCCCTCATGATTATTTTATCTCACTTCAAAACATGAGTCGAGGCGATTTTAGGCTTTGACGAGGTTAGACAAAGTGCGGGAAAGTTCCTTTTTTCATATCGTTTTTTGTTGGGTTTTTTTTCATTTTGCTGCGTAAGTTTGCGTTCTTTTCAATTTAAGCCTGCTGGAGCTAATGTCTCTCTTCTCACCTATGCCACCACTGGCCAACTCTGGTGTCAACTGCCACTATTTCACTCACCTCATTATTATCATTAGAGCATGTGTGTATTTAAGTGTGATGACAAATTATAAAATGAGACCTCAAATGGCGCTTGTACACTGGTGTTTGTACTTGTGTGGTTCATGGACTTGCAGGAAATGCGGGAAAATAATAGTGCAGGATGAGTGTGCATGTTGGGGCCAAATTATTGTGTAAGGGTTATTGCTGGTGTACATCCAGGGGCCATGAAAATAAGGAGCAGGCAGGGTCACGGCATGGGAGGAAATCAGATTGCTTAAAGTACAGTAGCCACTGAAAGGTGCCATCAAAGCCAACATCAACAAAAAAGTATCTGTATCTTGATCTAAAAAGACCGTTCAGTGCAGACAAAAAAAGAAACATTTTGGCATCTCAATATATTCAGACTCAGTATATACAGATATACACATATTTCAGACCAAAGTCAGCCAAACCTCATTTGGGCACATCTGACCCAATGGATCAGATGAATTCTTAACTTTTGTTTTTGTTTTCAGTTCCCACAAGCTGCAAGCTGTGTCACTCTCTCACTCTCTATTGCGTCCTCCTCTCCTTTCTCCTCCTCCTCCTCCTCCTCTCTCTTCATTCAGGCTCCCTTCTGATGGACCACAGGCCCCTGGGACCATTTACCTCTCCTGGCTCCTGCTGCCTGTCGGATCCGGATCGTCACACCCTGGGCTCAGCTGGATCATTGCTCTCCTCTGTTTCACTATCTCCTTATATCTGTATTTCTGTCTATTGTGAAGCCTATTCACTCCAGTCTCTCTGTCTATTACTAATTATCTTGTGTGGACTGCCCTCTTCCAGGTCACCACGTTGGATAGGGTCGTGTGGCTTGGGCACCATTGGCGATGCCTCGTCCTGCTCAGTCAAGCTCAAGTTTTTCCTCACTTGAGTCGAGGATCTAAGGACAGAGGATGTCATTTACTGTACAGATTGTAAAGCCCATTGAGGCAATGTGATTGTGTTTCGGGCGTTTTATAGTCCCCCCAGGAATCCGCGATTTCACGATCGCGGAATTTACCGCAGATTTCTCGGCCATCCGCGGATTCAGAGACCCTCCGCGGAATATCACATTTTGCATGTAGTTTTCATCCTGGCCGCTAGATGTCGCTGTCAGATAGACTGGGCTCTAGACTCACAGTAGAAGTACACGTTGATAATGAAAATAACTTCATTATCAACGTGCAGTGAAGCGACATACTCAAGTTTCCATCCACCAGGTCAGTGAAGAACACCTGAATCATCGTCAAGCAAACATGTCGCAGCTCTGAATGTACAGTCACAGTTTGAACTGCTGTTGAGCTCGTGTTAATCACATGCTGTCAATCACTCCACCGCAGGAAGGCTGACTCAATGTGTAGAGAAATGTTCTGACGAGCAGCTCAGTCTGGTTCTGTGTTCACTGACACCAGCTCTCCTGCAGTGACACCAGAACTTCAGAGGAACTGGTTTCACTGCTAGTTCCTAAACCTTCACCCATAGTTTGGTGAAGAGTTTTGCACTTTTTACAGGGACAAAGAAAATGTTGATGTTGATTATTTTAAAACCAGTAATAGTAGGTTCCACAATGTTTTGCAGTGTTCTGGTATTGCAATTAATTTCACAAGAGAATACTTAATTCATTAGTACATTAAAAAAAGTATGTCTTTTAAAAGAAAGTATGTTTTTTTTAATGTTCGCGGAATTTTAACGTTCAAGCCGTGGAATCAAGAATTGCTCTCTGCAGAATCAAAATTGCTCTCTGCGGAATTTAAACTTTTTCTCTGCAGATTCCTGGGGGGACTATATAATTAATAAATAAAATTGATTTGATGTGATTTGATTTGATTTGATTTGAATGCTTGAATGCCTTGTTGCTTTTTTACCCCCTCAAATTTAAATGTACACTAACAACTTCAAAGAAATGTGCAGTATTTTGCAGCAAAATATGCAGTAAAGTTACTATTTTTTAAAAATCCCCAAGTTGCTCCAAATATCATAAGAGACTTTCATTCACATTAATTCATAGTCAATATTTAAGTGGCTATCCGTAAGAATTCAAGTTTAAAACTTTCAAAAATTGATTAAAAAAAAAACTATGGACAGAATGTGTATACATCACAGTTTTGACATCATGATGTATATTTATTGTGTTGCAGAGATATTTACTTAAGTTTGCATGCTCCCACTCCCATGTTTCCTAAGCTCGCAGTCTGAAGCCGCAAGCTGCACCGCTAACTCAGCTAACTGGAAAACAGAAGCTACTGTTGGCATCAGTATGTGTTCCCTATGTGTTTGGGGTATGAATTTGCCAGGTGGCCAGTTCTTACATACTGCACCTTTAATGTTTATAACACGTCGCAGTAACTTGATGAAGTTTCAGTTGACAGGAGGATGCACAATTTTAATTACATGTTTTTGTGTCCAGAAACATATGATATGCTACTGGGAGGTCTCTGACTTTACCTCAGTGTCTGTCTTAGGAATATATCAGCATAAATCCATATTGGAGGCTCGTTAGTCGAGCACACCCCATATTGTTTAGCTGCTCATTGTCAGTTTGCTTTTTCTATTATTAATTACCTCAGCTTAATACAAGAGGATTTCTCATTTTAGACGGTCATTAGAAACACATTACTGCACCGCCGATGCGACGTGACTTATTTACTCCACAACAATTTCCTCTCTCGTGTTGCCTCAAAGGCTCTGAAATGAGACTGGGAAAGGAGGGATAGGCCCAGGTTACGCTGGAGAGAAAGCACATGAGATTTTGTGTCACAGCAAACAGGGCACATCAGTGCTGCTGAGTGCAGCCTGAGCTACAAGAAATGGATTTCTGAGTTTACCTTTGCAGCCCTCAGCAGGGCACTAACGTTACATTATTGGCTGTTAGCAGCTATCAACTTTTTCTATTAGCTTGGTCCATGACTTGACATCACTGTTAAATAGCGGCACAACATGTTCCTTGCAGCTTGTTCAATTGTTCTGACCCCATGAACCCGCAGGTCTGAGGGAAATAGAGCCAGAGTAAGGGAGGGGAGGACAGGAGGTCAACTTCAAGGTGAACAGCCTCTGGAGAGGTAAGTGCCTGCACATGTGTGTACAGCATTGCTGCTGTACAGTACTGTTATTTAACACACATGCAAGTCTGCCACCTGTGTGGCAATCCAGTCCTTTGCGTAATTGAAAGTGCATTGATAGTTGCTCAGAGTTCTCTGTATGATGAATGGCTGTGAGCTGTGTGGACAGCTGAAACAAATAGCTCCCCCTGCTCTAACTATGGTCCGCTGTCTGATGGTGCTTCCAGAGCCAGCTGCCTTTAGCCCCTTTGAGCCCAAAAAAACAATAAGTATTCTGCTCTTTCAGTGCATGGTGCAGTTCACAAATTTATCTTGTTGTCCATTTGTTCATTTTCAAAGAGCGTGAGGTTTTTAAGAAGAGGGTCACTGAAGTATCTAGTGGTGATAAACGATCACTGGCACTTAGCAGCACTTGCCCTCTGCCTGGCTTGAACTGAGATTCCTCCATCTGCACGGTGTGAGCACCAAGTTTAAACAACAACAACCTGTCAGGTGTCATTGGAGCTGTGAAGTAGTGAAGACTTTTGCAACACTCTTAAATGGTAACTCCAGTATTATCCACTTTATATTTGCAAAATTTCAGTTGCTAAATTATGTCTCAGTGCGTAATTGGTCAGTAATCTCCAGGCTACAGTGAACACTCATTTAAATTGCAAGGTATGTGGCATTTTTCAGTATCATGCAGCAACCTGCATCAAGAGATAATACATATACCAAGCAGGCTGTATTTACCGGGTTCAAACCAAGTGTATCGTTCAGCCAGCATTTCAGGAAATTATGCAGGACTGTTGGTTTTTCCCCACATGCATTTAAATGACCCGAATCACACAACCTGTGGGTAAACGTACATGAACATTTACAAGTCAACATATGCATTAGATCCAGTTTTGAGCTATACCTCTAGGTGTGTTTAATGCAGCTTGAGATTGTATTCTTTGAGAATGTGAGGATGTGACAAGAAGCCACAAGTAACACCCAACCCTTTGTGGAGGCTGTATGGGCTCTAGGTCATCATGTCTTTATTAAAAAATGTCTTTATGCTGTGATGACCAAGTAATTTATTTTGTATTATCCATCATATTTCAAACAGTTAATTGTCTTGATCCGGAATGCCATGAACTGTCGCTGTAACATCCATAAAATCACCGCACCAGAAGTAATGAAATAAATCCTGTTATTAAAACCACAATGTGTAACAACACTCGGTTATTGAATATTGTTTGCTGTGGGTTTTTTTTTTATCGTGTCAAAATTATGATGATTGTGTCCTTTAAAGATGATATTTGTTTTTTCTTGATGGCATTATGAGAAGGGCAGAATGTCCTATTATCCTATCCTGGGAAGTATTCTAACTTTTGTGGTAATAAAAAAAAACATAGCAGAGAATGAGCAACAGTTGACAGAGAAATGTGATTCAGTACAAGGTACTGATTTAGGTGAGGTGATTGTTTGCAGGTACATACAGTTCTTACAGTTCAGGGTTGTTTGGCAAAAGGGATGGTTGATCTCAAATCAGCCTCTTGTCCTTTTTCACATTCCGGGGAATGAGATTACCAAGAACATTCTGTGGTTTCAATCAGCGATGACAGTTGGTGAGTGGGCGTGTACTATCAGGACAATGGCCAAATCCTGTAGCTGTTTGGTACGTCCTTTATTTTAATCTGGATTTGAGGAACCTCTGTGGCACTTCCTTGGAGAGCCACTCACCCCAGCTTGACTTTTCGGCGGTCACGGCTGGGAATTTAAAGGGATAGATTCATCTGTTTCAGCCCACTGAATAACTGCCGTACCTTTGAAAAATCCAACTGAGTGGATTTGCATTTAAGATTTGTCTGAATCCGCAGCAACCTGCCTCAAGAGATAACAAAGAAACCAATATAAACCTGACCAAACAGACTTTTCCTGCATCTGTTGTGCTTGCTTGAGCGACCAGGCTCCTGTAAAATCCCAAATAAAATGGTTGCTCTGACACACACATGCCTCTGCGAACACTGGATAATGTAATGTAAATTTATCCTGCCTTGAATTGATTTGTCTTAAGACTGAAATTCCACATGAGCATGAAATCAGAATATGTTAGTTCTGAACTAAGCCCAGCTGTCAGTCACCTTCTCCAAATGAGAGCGCTGAGGGTTTTTGGTTCACAACCTCAGGAAAGGGTGCTGCATGTGTACAGCCCTTAATACATGCACCCCTGAGCGGGCAACCCACTCCCTGCTTTAGGCTGTGGGTATAATGTCTCGTTCCATTGGTTTGATGCTGCTGAAGGGTGCACTTAAAAGCCTGCTTTTAGTTCTGTCGTGTCCCAACAGCTGACTACAGACGCCATGTCTCACATGTCAGA
Source organism: Sparus aurata (assembly GCF_900880675.1). NCBI lineage: Eukaryota > Metazoa > Chordata > Actinopteri > Spariformes > Sparidae > Sparus > Sparus aurata. The sequence continues at coordinate 19,007,566 of NC_044194.1, read as the reverse complement.
GCAGCCCGGGCTGATACCAATCTGTGAGCCGCTCATGAGATATTAATAACTCACCTGCGCATGTTTGGATCCGTGTGTGGGCCTGTGTGGTTGCACGTTGGTGTGTCTATGTTTATGGGCTGTCAAAGAGAGAGACAGAGGAAGTCTGAGTTGGGATATTAAACACCCACAGCTCCCTCTAGCTTCCTAACCGTGAACAGCTAACTGCGCCAGATGCAGAGGGGGTGGAGGAGTGTGTGTGTGTGTGTGTGTGTGTGTGTGTATGTGTGTGTGGGTGTGTATGTGTGTGTGTGTGTGTGTGTGTGTGTAGGTGTGTGTGCGTGTGTGTGTGTGTCTGTGTGTGTGTGTAGGTGTTTGTGTTTGTGTATCCAGCTTCAACCAGGCCCAGGTTCATATGTCCTGATATAAAGTGGTGCCTGTGATCGGGATCTAGAGCAGGGCCACGATCAAGGACCAATTTGCTAAACTGGTTATACTGGTTTTCTGCCACATCTCCTCAATCAAACTAATAATGCCGCCAGATACGAAAAAATGGTTAGATGGCAGCATGCTCAGCCGATTATTAACCATGGATCAGCGTAATGCCCTAAACCTTACTCTTTTTTTCAGCAATCTACAAAGGAAAACCCCTTTGTTTCACACCGCAGGCAGTGAGCGAGCCACCGGCACTGCTGAAGAAATAACTATGTGAAAGATGCTGAGAGACAGACTATCACAGACTCGGCCAATATGTTACTAAAAGAAAGCAATGAAACAGAGTCTGAGCCACTAAAGAACAAATGAGACAAGAAAGAAAGAGAAAAGTTTAGACAAGAGGTTTTCACTGATGGATTTACTGAGAAGAAAGTCTGAGCAAGCAGAGGCAAACACTCCACGGAGAATGTCCCTGTTGTTGAACAGGACAGATATGTATGTTTTACTAAAAGATCAGCAAGAGAAGTTCTCATTAACACAAAGTGCTTGTGTGGCGCAATATGTTTTGTCTCGATTATCAAACAGAGTAATTTGTTAGATGTAATGTAAGTTAGGAGGGTTTTGTATATGTTAAGGATAAAAAGGCCTTCACTGTAGTAAAGATTGGGGGACGGTGTAAGTCAGAGCTAGTGCCATTGTTACACAGCAGCACCTAAAGATCACCAGTAGGTGTCTGTCTAGCAGTACAAGCAGTGTGGCTAAAGAATGTGCGCATTTAAAGTGATGATTATGCACTTTACAGAGTATCTTTATTAAATGTGAAGCACCATTGACACTGGTCATGTTTTATCGTAATGTTTAGGCACAGAAATCACCAAATTAGAGTGAAGAAACGATAAGGGAAATTGTTCCGAGGTCTCCTCAAAACTATCCAGTGGCATCACGCTCACAAATGTTGAAACTCCACGGTCCCCTGTCAAAAATATCCAGTGGTTTCGCACTTGCAAATGTCTAACTTGGCAGCATCCCCACCAGCTAGATCCACCACCATTCCCTCCACCTGATGTCACCTGCCAGTCATAAACATGTAATGTGAATGTGATATCACATGCCAACGTTTCGTCCAGGCGACTGGGCTGTTGAGGTAAAACAATATAAAGAGTTGTCACCTTCAAGTCTCAAAAATGTAAAAATGCTTTGGGTGCTGGAAAAGTGGTGGAGCAGCTTAATCGTTCTCAAACCTACATATAGGTATTTTGTCATTCTATCTGTAAAAGTTGGAACTGGCGGGATGAAAGGGCATCGCAGGGTTTCGGTCACAGCGAGAGATCAGTATCGTGATTCTGCTGCTGATGTAGCTGATGATGAGCTGAGAGAAACAGATAAAAACGTATTGATCTCTGTGGGAGAATTGGGTGGGAAATTGATATTAAAACAACAGTCTAGGCCTGTGCACAGAAGATAATATAATTTTGCAGCAGGCAGATTTTGTTGAAAAGCAATTTCATCCCAAACACTAGCCCGAATAATATGCGGACACCTCCAGTAACACAGCCATGCATTTACTCTGTGGTCTTTACTTTTGTGAATGTGATTTTTTTGAGGGGAAGTTTTTTGGGTGTCTGAAACTTATTCATGAACCAATTTTCTGTAAAGCACACAAGTACACAACCCGGGTACATTTCAGGGCTCTGTCAATAGGTTTATGGAAATTGATGTAAAGCAATGGCTGCTTGAAAGCTCAACATAAAACAGCCAGAATACATGTTTTATGGTAAATGGGCAACAGCATGCAAAGCCATGGTATGGTCTTATAAAGGTTCTAGATTCTGCTCATTTTCAGGGTCATGCTTTATTTTTACGTTACTACTTTAATGTTCACATTCTTTATTGTATCAAAAGTTTTTTTTTTTTTTCTGCCCTTTGATGTTGAACCTGTTTTCACCCTCAGTCTGAATGCCCCACTTGGTGCCTGTGTCTTTACGTCTGCCCTGCTGAAAAGCCACTTCTGATTGGTCAGTTCTGACGGGCCTGAGCTGGCACCACCCATCAAGTTTCTGCATGAGCTCTGCCAGTATTACTGTAATCACAGCCATGCTGAGGGTGGTGACTGTAGAGTTGTGACATCACAACGTTAGAGCAGTCTTGACGGTTCATTTGAAGGCACAGTTTTTCCTGTTTGAATAAAGGTTTATAATTACAAAGGCATAGGAATCTTACTTCATACAACACGGTAACTTAGACAACGCATCTTAGATGCCTTCCTACACTTAAGTTAACATATGGACTTTATGAATAATTCATGATAAAATTACTCTCTAACCCCCTGCAGTGTGTTAAGTGTTAAGACCAGTGCCAGTTTAAAACCTACAAGCAAATAGGGAAGATACAGCCAAAGTGCTCTTTATTAACATCCTGAAGTTAACCTCCACCAGCCAGGTGACTCTGCAATAATAACCTGTTTCTGGTTGTGCAGGCCAATTGGAAATGCACGAATGTGATGAAGGGAATCGTTGAAGGGTCCATGCGTGATCATCTGAATAAACACAGGCTGGTATAAGATCTTTTCCCCCCAGAGCTTCTGACACTCTGACCTGCAAAGCCTGGAGGGTTGACTCCTGCCTGCGTGTGCATCATCACACTCCACAGCCATATGGAAGCCAGGGTGCCTGCCTGCTCACCATGTCTAAAGCCTTGTCCTCTGGGATTAATTTTACTCTATATCAGCTTATCTAATCGTCATCGGCAGAATTCTGTGATTTTGTCCCAGGCAGAAAAAAAGTGACTATTACAGGGAGATTTTGTTGAGTTTTTTGTCATTCAAGCACTCAAAAGTCTGGGTTGACTGCACACTACAAAATCATCACAGAGTCATTAAAAAAAAATTAAAAATCCATTAAAACTTTCCTTTGCAACATGCAAAATTCAAGATTCAATTTTATTTCATGTACGATGAGATGATAGTTGTAGTCCCTTAATGCTACTCACCAAAACAAAATAATGTAAATGGGTGTAGGCTACATATAGGCTATGGTCATCAATTAACTGACTTCCCTGTGAGTTGTGAGTTCTTGTGTGTGATGTAAAATATTTGTCAAAATGAGTATAAACATAGTGCAATATCTGTATTTTGCCCTCTGCCTTGGTTAATGAAAAAAAAAAGATTAACCTGAACATACGTTTGCATGTTTAAATGTTATGGCACTAGTCTTGCATGTATGTGAATATATGTATACGTGTTACAGATGGTTTTGTTTCTTTGTGCCAAAAAATGCCTGCTTTCAGCCTCTCACATCGAGCTGACTGCTGCTTCACACTAGCCGAGGTGCAAAGCTAGTGAGAGTAGCTGTCAGTTTGGGTGCCTTCTGGCATTTGGTGGTGGTCCGTGAGTGTTGTCAGTGAAGTGCGGGACGTGGGCGGGACCGTGGCACAGACTATCACAGCAATAGTCGAAAAGTTAACCAGAAAATGCTTTCTTCTCCCTTCAGATAAAATCTTTACATAAGCAAGAGTGACACGCGTTTTATTGTAGTGCAATGAAGAAATTGTCTTAGTGCAGTTCATGATGACAGCAGAGACAAAAGAGTGAGCGCTTTAGAAAAGCACAGCTCTCAGCAGCCCTCCTGAGGTCTGTAAAGACCAGTGACTTGAATAAGTGAGTGAGTTGCTTTTATATGAACAAAAAACCCAATCACCAGGGTAAATTTGGGCAATGCAAGTTTCTTCAAATCAAGCATACGTTGAAACTTTACATCTTGTAAATTTGGCTTTAAATATCTGTTTTTGTTGCCACAGATACTGCTGGAGATGTCCTGACTGTCCTCCACTCATCAGAATGTTCCAGTTTTTGTCATAGGCTAACATGGAAATGTGAATGTATCCAGGTTTGCAGAATCTTTATTTGCCAACATTTCTTACTGCTGACTGGGTTGGAAAGAAAGAAAGCAGCAGGATGGAGAGGAATAATATTAGAGATTGAAGAACTCAGGTACAACCTTATTTAATTTAGTGTTGCGTGGATGATAGATTGTGAGCAGGTGATTCCCGCAGATCGCCCACCCTGCATGTATAGAAGGATCTGCAGTGCTGCATTAATGCACATTATTTTTCCTTCATCTAGAAACTGTTATTTAGGATAATCAGGAGAGTGTGATTCATTTTTACCTCCCTTGCCCTTCACGCACAGCGTTATGTGTCTTCAGCTCCTGCTGTTCAGTTTAGTATCAAGTGAATCCATCCAAGGTTTGAAAATGTGTCTGCTGAAATAATGAGAGGTGCAAGCTGTTGCTTCAGCAGGACCTCATACAAAGATGCAAAACAAATATTCAAACAAGGGTGGTATTGTGAAATCCCTATTCTCCTGACGAGTTGAAGGCAGAGTGTGAATATATTCACTGAACAGTTTTGCAACATAGAAAGTTTATACAGTATAAACACAACACTGACTTTAGTTGTACGTGCATATGTACTGCATGTTATGTGGTTTTATTACATTTGGGTGACCGATCACGAGTGATTTTGCTTGTTTATGAGTAGTGGTTTCATCCAATACTGAGTGAGGATATTCAAGCCAGCCCACAAGTTCTCTGGCTAGGTGTGGTTTCGCTGCTATTCATATGCAAATTAGAGCTGTTCGCACCTCCGGGAACTCCACTGACGTCATGGTTCGTTTCCGACAATTTTCGGCACAGACAAACGCCACGTTCACAGCCTGTAAATTGTCGTTAACTGCTGAAAATTAGGGAGATTTCCGGGCGTTTACGGGACCGAAAATCCCACTTTTCATGCAGTGTATATCACTGCTATATGTTGCCCTACAATACAGCTTGGTAAATTTAAGTCTATAGTTTCCGTAATCATTAGGCTTGGTATTAGATTTCATGATGAAACACAGTGGGTAACTTTGCTGCTCTGAACCGGCGTGTTACCGGCCGAACCTTGTCGATAACCTGTGCGTGGTGGAGTGAAGCAGGTTTGATGTAGAAAAGGGAGTAAGGGAGTGTTTGGGAGAGGTACCAGCACGTTGCCGCAGCCACAGTAAAGTGCATGCTGTTGGGAGTACTTTGGTACCACAGCCTGGATAAACTCAGATCGCGCAACTGGGTGATGAAATGTAATCTCTGGAAAAAGAGTAGAGTGCATAACTCAGGTGGAGAATGCGGAGAGTTTTCTCACACACCATGCCGCCATCTGTTGTTAGCTCGCCCCACAAATGTTGAATCCAAGTCGGCGCCAATCTGTACTATACATACACGGACACAATCCACATGCGCATAAACGTGCATCGTACTGTGTGTACTGTACGTATGATTGATATGAGTGATTTCTAGTAGGTAGAATTCACTGCAATGGAGTTAATTGCTCTCTTTGTTAAACAGATTTCTACTCTCAGCTCAAACCACAGGTGGGATGTGAGGGAACAGGAAGCAGGTGAGGAGGGGGGAAGGGGGGTGTTGTTCGGGTCAACTGGCCTTGAAATCGATGCAGACTCCACCTGAGGTTAGAATGGGCTTCATTTCCCCTCAAAATATTCATGAAGCAATTATAATTCATATGATTAACAGGGAGGAACACAGAGACACTGTGATGAGCATTGTAATTATGGGATTTTTGCAATATTTGAGAGATAAGGGTGTTTGTTTTTTGCTTTTTTTTTGCTTGTGTGTGTGTGTGTGTGTGTGTGTGTGTGTGTGTGTGTGTGTGTGTGTGTGTGTGTGTGTGAGAATGTGTGTGTGTGTGCGTGTGTGTGTGCGTGTGTGCATGTGTGTGTGCATTGACATGCATGCAAAGTGCAGTTGCCTTGATGGGTAAGGTAAAAGATGAATATCCTTGAGCTCTTGCTCCCAGAGAAGCTGTGTGGAATTGCCGGCATCAATATTAATGAAGCAGATCAGTAGCATGTATGCGTCCAACCGCAAAAGTGTATTTTTATCATAATAATCTACAATCTGTGTTTATTGGTCATAACTAAGGTTCTCTGGTATCCTTATCACTGAGAGGATAAATATCAGGAAGCAGGACATGGACACGTGTTTCTCACATACAGATGGTGTTTTTGTTTTTTTTCTGCTTCTGTCCAAATCTCAGCTGTTGGCTCAAGTTATACTGTTGTTAAATGAGGAGAAAGAGAACACACCTTCTGTCCATCTCTCTCTCCACCAACTGAATAATTTTTCCGAACGTGTTGTGAGAGACTCCGCTGTTGTCTCTACCGAAAAGCTGTTTCTTTGCCACATAGAAAATACGAACATTCGTGCTTCAGGTTATCAAGTCTGGTCTGTGTGTGTGTGTGTGTGTGTGTGTGTGTGTGCATTGAAATTTGCCACATACGGGTTTCGCAATTCATCTTAGCGCTGAAGGTTGCTATAGAAACACTTTCCCTCGGCAGTATGGCCTCTGACTCTAGGTTACATTTAATCTATACTCAAATATGTTTGAAACTTTCAGGGGCCACTAACTTTCTCGAGCCCTTTCTCCGTTAAATTTACCACTGCGATGCCGTGAGCTTGGATTTTTGGGGGGCAACACAGCAGGAAGAAGGCGGCCACTCTCTCTCCGACTGAAGGTGAACTCAAAACACTTTCACGCCGTTTTCCTGTTCGGAGGCATAAACAAAGGCAGTCAAGTGGAAAAGAAAATAAAGATGCTTTCCCACGAGGAAATACAAGCAATCATGTCATATTTAAACTAATTTGCGGAAGATGACAAACAGCAAGCTGATGTGTGAAGAATTCAACTAGCCCGTGCATGCAGCTCAGCACCCAAGTGCTTCATTTTCTCTGCGAGCGTGTCCGTTTGTTCTCTTTAACCAGAGAGAAATCATTTCTGCCGCATGCGGCCTGCAGAAGGGGTACATCACACACTCACATCGCTTCCTAATCCAGTTTATGTTTTTTTTATTTTTTTTTGTTTCTCTCACGTACTGCGGAGTAAATCAGAAACACTCACAAAAATAACTTTGAATGGAAATGCCTCAAATTGCATGTTATTAAAAATTCTCTCTGCAGGAACTTGCGTGTGCCTGTCTTGATAAATGAGGCAGTCTCCAAGCAACATGAGCCGACGCTCTCTCTACGTTCAATACCTCAGACTTCATCTGTTGTCCCACCGGCTCCATGGGAACAGGTAATCAAGTTTGGTGAGCTATTGTCTTGGAACGGCAGCTACCTGCCTGGTAATTGGAAATGAGTGAGTGTGATGCGGAAAGACTGTTGCAAGATTTTGCTCGGGTGAGAGACAGAAGGAGAGAAGGTGGCAGAGAGTGAGACAGGTTTATGTAGTGTGTGTGTGTTTGTGTGTGTGTCCAGGCAGATTGTCAGGGAGGGAGATGCTGGCATGGACACTGCCAGTGAAAGCTTGCTGTCCCACAGGATTCCTCTGCAGTGATGGCTATTGGTGTCTGTCTCCCCTGAGGGAACGCTGCTCTGTCATCTCACACACACATACTCAACCAAAACACACACATGTTCACACACACACACACACACACACACACATAAACACATAAGCACACAATCCTCACAGACAGCATACTGCCTCCTGGGTATTAGTCTGTTTTTGTGGGGTGTACACACTCCCACAATCCTTCGTGGTTGAAAACGGTGCTCCTACAGTATGTATTGGTTTGCGTTTGGGAGATATGCACACAGCGCGCACACACACAAACAATGGCTTGTAAGGTTCAGCCATTACTGTGGGCGGCATCCATTATTGCCCGGCAAAATGACAACAAGGTCATGCCTCGAGGAGATCTGCATTTTGTCAAAACTGACACCGTAAGGCTGCCGCTGCCCAGGATTTATGCATCACTCCCAGGTTGTTCATTCTTGACATTTTCAGCTCAGTGGGTGGCTTGAAATCTTTGCAGCACAACAATGTTCTTTTGAAAGCACGACATCAATTCCTATTTTTCATGTTTTGCGATGTTTTTTCATACCCTCAGATGGGAGAAACCAAGAAAAGCACTTCAGTCAAAACAGATTTTGAAGTGCTGGAGCTTCACTATTTTCTTGCAGTCTGGGTTCCACTTTCTAATACAGATCAGTGTATAAGTAACAGATTATAAAATGTAAGATTTGCTGTATTAACAATAACCCTTTACAAACTTGGAACGACAGACCTGATGTTGTGCTGTAAAGTTAGAAACTTTCATAATGATTCACTAAATGGCCAGAGAAACAACACTAATATTTTCTTATTTATGAGTTATGACATATCTATGAAGTATTGATAAATGATTATTGCAGTAAAAATACAATTTTTTACATTTCTTATTGACACAAATAACTACAGACCTGATGTTTTTTGAACACCGTGTGTAATGCCAACACCAGTTGTTCTCACAGCAGCTCATTACTGATCTGTGAAGTGTTAATAAATTATCATTGTAGCGGCAAAACACCTTCTGCAAAAAAATTAACACTCTTGTTAAACCTCATTGCTGTTGTCCTTATTAGCTTATTATTGATTCATAAGGAATTGCCGGGTGAAGGCCGGAATGGCCAAAAGCGCTCCACGTGCATTGCCTGACAGATGATTGAGTAAATTCATCAAAAGACATGTTCCTGAGTGGGAGCCTCATTATCACAACTAAAGTGTGTAACTGAGAACCTGAAAGATTATTTCAAAGTAATAAACAAATGACTGTCATCATTCATTAATTTAGTAGTATTTGTTGTGGATTAGCCTTTTATTAATAGCTAATCAACAATAATTTCTGCAGAGCTAAGGATTTGTAAGTGTATGAAGCATTAATAAAATATTATTGGAACGAGCAACCCTTATCAATAACCAATAAACACTGCATTCCCTCAGACTAAGCCACTCCGGAAGTTGTTCCTATAAATGGCTTATTGCTAGTCTAAGAGGCATTAACACATTGCTCTTTAACATTAATAAAGTTATTATTTGCAATATATAAACATTGAAACTATAGTAAATTGGATGCAGTTGCCACCCCAGAGAGAAATTTCTAACATGTTGGGTATGTGTACACCAGAATGCCCATTAAATTCCCCAGTTTAAAAACTCATTACTAAACCCTGAACAACTCATCTGCAGAAAGAAATGGGTTTCAGGCAAGTGCTAATTACTGCAGAAATATTCGATCATCAACCATCGCATTTTTGAGTTATGTATGTGAAGAGAGAGAGAAAAAAAATGACAGCTGGTGAGGCTGCTCAGCAGAGGGATCTGGAGACTCTGGCGCGTCTTCCTCCTTCCCACAGTGATCCGTCCGGCTGAGTCCCACAAACACAAAGAACTTTGTTTTGGACTAGGGCATCGCTTATTACCAAGGCACAGGCAGGGAGAGAGAGACGGGGCTCAAAAGGAGAGGAGGGAAAAGATTGGGGGCAAAGAGAGGGCCAGGAAAGGATGAGTGCCAACTCTGCCCCCAGTGTCCATCTCAGATCCCTCCATCCTTCCCTTCATCCTCACCCTCCATCCTGTCCCTCCTCCTACTACCCAGCAGCTGGCCAGTTTTCACCCTAGCAGTGAATGACTTCTCTGAAGGCGCAGACTGAGACATCAGTGTGTTTAAACTAAAACAAGCCTCCCTCTTTAAACTCTCCATGAATTGACACCCGCTGTCTCCCCTCTCCCTCTCTCACGTCGTCCTCTCTGGCCTACCCTCGCTCCCTTTCTCCTCTCTGCACGATCTCTTTTTCATCCTGCAACTATCCCCCCTGATTCTCCTTATCTCTTCTCTGTGTTTTCTTTCTCTTCCACCTCTCCCTCCCATTTTGCCCCCTCCCTCTCTTACACCAGCTGTCACTCCTGTCTCCGGTCTCTTTGGACTGGCCTTCCAGTCCAGTTTTAATTGACTTGGAGTGACATGCAGCTGAGGCGATGGGAGCAGTCCTCCTGGGGAGGTCGATATGTACAGATATGGAGCGTCTCCAGCACCAACTGGACTCACAAAGTGAACAGTGGCTGGCTGCAGGGTATTAGAAGCAGGGGGCTTTCCAAGCGAGATTTTCTTATATTTTTAAGTTGTAGAAATGAGGCCATGTACCCAATGTGAGGGACTTTGATATGATACATGACACAAATAAAAATCTCGGAAATATCGCACAGATTGAACGAAAAAAAAAACTTGGTGTTAATTGCAGTTACCTTTAAAATCAATCCTGTTAAGACCATGAAACCAAAAAGCTACATATATAGCTTTATGTGGATGTTTTGTATGTGTTGCATTCATTACATTCTTGGAAAAGAACATACATTTCTCTCTGAATAAGAGGCAGAGCATTATTTGGTCATTTTTTCAAAAATGTCTTAGAATTTTTCACTCCAGTCTTGAGAAACTGTTGCACCACATGCATTAGTTTTTTCATTTTTGGCTGCACCACTTTCAAGCTATTTTTTCAGCTTTGATTATCGCAGAAATGCAGTGTTGTAGAAAGTATCCAGAATTCATAGTTGAATTTGATAAAATGGAAAAAGTTATTCATATAATAGCAAAAGCCTTAGACTATCTGACATTAAATGTAGCCTACTTAAAGAGGTACACCTCCGGAAAGATGGCCCTTGCATATAACAGGGCTGTCTATGGAGAGGAAAGACAAATTGGTGCCATGCAACCAGAGAACACAAAGAAAAATTAAAGTGGTATTCCTTTTTGCTCAAAAGGTAGATAACCTATAACAACCAGAATGCACTGCGCTTCACCGACCCGGGAAACACTCATGCTGATGGTTGATGTACTGCAAGTTGGCAGAGCTTGACTTGTCAAACAAAGTCATATTACAGTGAACAGCACACTAAAATATGTTTTTGAAAATCTTTTAGAAGAGACATAGACAATGAACCTGATCATGGTTCATATTTGAACCAATTCTATAGTGTAATCTGAGATTTTTCAGCCTCCACTTCACATTCCAGAAACAATATAACAACAACAGCCTTGAATCTGCCAGATGATGCTGTTATTTGTCAGATTTATGCTGGCAAAAAAGGAGGGGGGGGGTAACCATTATTCAGTTGCATATACTACCAAAATAGTAGTGGATGAAATCAGCAAAGTTCCCTTTTAAAAATCAACAGTGATTTTCTGGCAATAAATGTACTTGTGTATAAAGAGTACAAGTAAAAGTTAATTTTACCGTACATTAAATCCAATTTCGGAAAAAACAAATGAGTTACTAGTTACTTTTTTACCTCCAAATTTAGCATAAAGTGGCAGGAAAGGGACATACTTCAGTGAAGTACAACTAACTCATAATTGTACTTAAGTAATGTAATGGAGTGAAGGTGCTTAGTTATATTCCATCACTGCAGAAATGAAAGAGGCCATTTCGGCCATTTCTGTATTTTCTCCCCTTGAGCAGGTAGCTGTACCCATCATTAATGAATGGACCACATTTCTACTGTACGGACATGAATGAATACAACAGAATGTTCTTGTAAACTGCAATGTTCAGCTTTGGATTAGGCTTCAGAGCAAGAGGCAATTCTACATGTGAAATCAGCACAGTTTTGACGCTGAAATGCACTGAAATTGTTGCCCAGAGGTTAATACATTTGATTACCTGTGTCTGAAGGATTTTCCCTGGCATAAACACTGTAGTCACTGCACATATGATACATTTTTAATTCTGAAGTTCTCAAATGGAAAGCCGCTGTGACCTCAACACAGCGCGCAGTTAAATAATGCATTCAAAACTCGTCATGAATTGAGCGTCTCTGGAGACGAGTTGGGAAAGAGTTAATTTGCCACAAGTCTTGATATCATAAGATAGTCATAATATTGACCTGGCACATGCACATTCATTACCTGTACACAGCTTTGGATTGTTTTTAAGAAAATTTAGCCAACGTTCATGTTTCACGTGTGTCACCTTTGACTTTCCACTCCCTGTCTTTGTCTGTTTTCCTGCCCTTTTTTCATGCTCACCTGTGTTTTTGTGTTCCTCTGCTCCTCCCAAGCCTGCTTCTCCCTCCACACCTGTCTTGCACCCCCTCAGCCTTGTTCCCAGAGTGTTTCCCAGCATATTAGTTCCTTCCCTGCACTCCTGTGCCCTCCACTCATTCCCCTCACCTGTGATTCTCCACCTCTCTCCACCTGACCTCATCCCTTCGTTAGTTTAGTTTCTGTTTAAGTCCAGTCATTAGTTTGGTCTTTGTCGTGTCACCTGTTCAGTTAACCTGTTCCTGTGATTTATTTTGAAATAAGGGCCTGCTATTGATCTGCTGACCGGCCTACAGCATTTGGGTCCACCTTTTACTGCTCTCAGCATGCCGAGGCTGAAATGATCTCCAATTATCATTTGTCAAAAGATAACATTGTTACCAAAACCTTTTTAAACCTTTTCAGTGTGAAGCAGTAAAGAAAACTACGAACACTACCATCAAAACAACAGACTACACCAGATGCATTGTAAACTCTATGGACAGTCCAGAACATATCAATACCATAACAGCAAGCTTTAAAAATGAAGACTGACTTATCTTTAGAAGTGTCTGTGGTTTTCTTCGCAATATTAGTCCAGTTCCAAAAGAATGACACTCATAATGGATGTCTCAGTCTCTCCTGGTGGACAGTTGAGTGTGATCTAGTCTTGACCAAGCCAACATTAAGGAAAGATAACTCCCTACTGGCATTAGTGGCTGGCATTGATTGGAATACATTTACACACGGCAATCTCATTGGACAAACAAGCAGGTATCTTTATTTTCTGGTTGCACATAAACTCCCCAAACTGAACAGCTTCCTCCACAAAGCTTTCTTCCAAATCCATGGAATATCTCTTCAGCATTGTCAACGCCTCAGTGCATATCTCTTCAGCAGAGGTAGAGTTGAATGTGTTAAAAAAAAAAAAAAAATTAAGAACATCTTGAAAAAATCTTCTGTCCAACTCTGCCAAAAGTCTGTCAATTGTAAGTGTGAACACTGATGCAGAAAACTTGGTCTGACAATTTAAACTCTGGTTCTATGGAGTCGCACTTCCACTTACATCTTCGCTCTTGTTGCGTGTCTGCTCTACAGAACTGAAAAACTAAGACATGCTCTCTGAGGTATCCAAAAAAACTGTCAAGTTGACAGCAAAGACCTTGCATGTTATCTCAGAACAAGGTCCACTGCTTTACACTGGCCAGTTTCAGTTACTTGTAATGCATCACTGTCTGAAATCTTGATAAAGTTGTAATCCACAAGCTGCATAGAAATGCCATTTCAGGCTTGTACCATGGCAATTGATGATTTACATATTTTACAAGCAAAACAAAACACACTAGCCCTGTAAGGAGAGTAACATTCGAGTTGCTGTTGCCTAACTGAATTCATTTATGCGTCTGAGCTCTCTGCTTGTTACCTTACTAACACTGCATGCTGATATTAGCTTATTAGATACAGATTTGTAGGGTCACTGAGTCACACCATCTCACATCGTTTATAGCCTTTGTAAAAATTGTGTTTACATTTGTTATTTGTAAATAGGGGTGAGCATTATGGCCTTAAAATAATATAATAGGCAATATAGCAGTATAAAATATATACCTCTTTATTTAGATTTTTTTTACCAAATAGGCTATTCTTTGATACTGATATTGCAACAATATTGTTGGGATGATAGCTGATACTTTCACAAGATACTAACACAGTGTGATTTCTGATCAATAATCATCAGTAGTGTGGATTTAATGACCTAGTGGGTAAAGGCAAATATTAGAACAAGTAGAACAGTCTAAGTAAGTTTAGCAAATGACATCATTTCACTCTAATGCATTATTTTCATTTAAAACCAGGAAAAGACAACACTTATACCATATAAAAATGTAATGATACCCAAAATCTACAGTAAGACAGTACATACTCTCATATCAATGATATGTATCGTATTTGCCCAGCCCTAGGTCTAGGTAACATCTGGTCTCATTTTGGTTTTTTTGTTTGTTGGTTTTTTTGTTTTTTGTTTTTTTCATTTTTGGGCCTTTAACCTTTGAGCCCTGATGTCACGACTCCTAAATGTTTTTTTCAATTTGTTTTTCAATCAAGAATTTCTCACAGCAGCTTAGAATGTTGCAACACCTTGTCACCAAACTGATTAACCAATGTCAACAAATATCAAAATTATAATCAGTACAAACCAAGTTACGTTAACAGTACATTACTATTACTAGTTTAATAGACTTTCTCAGAGGGTATTTCCCGGACCCTGGGAAAACATGTGCATAACATTGACTGTGATTATACAGTAGAGTTAGCAGGAGTAATAATCTCTATATGTTAAGTGAAGAGTGAATGTTGGCTTAGAAACACCATCACAATGTTTATTCTGAACACAGACAAATGCTGTGAGATGTCTGTTACAACCTACATTAAACTAAGATCTTGAGAGAGCTGAAATAGTTAGGGAGAGTGACTGACACATCTTTCTAAAAGGCACTTTACTTCAGAGAACCTGTCAATAGGAAAAGGTGAGCGTGTCATCTAACAATTTGCTGTAACAACATTGGCCTTGAGGTGAGGAAGAATGTTAGTCCTCTAACAGCACCCAGCAGGTGCAAGCCCAAATGGATGACCGCACAAAATGGCGGAAGGCTAAAAATGGAGGCTATCAGGAGGTTACTGACCATATGACCTCTGCTGTATAGTTCCAAAACACAGCCCTTTGAGAGCAGCCTGTATTTGAAGGCAACAATGCATCTGTAATGGGAAACATCAGGGGGTAGCGGGCAGCCACAGCCAAATCCACAAAGTTTGGAGGTTTGTTGACTTCCCTTTTTGTTTGCAGCTCTAAACCTAAATTTGTTGCTGCAGTATAGCACCACATATTGAGTTTCTACTACTTGATTTGTATTTGTTTTGATAATGTTGTTCTCACAAATGTATTTACTCTGATTCAGACACAACAATGGCGTTGGTCAGTTGTGAGAGATAGAACTTGACTTAAGTACAGAACCACACCCAAAATTGAGTTTCCAAACAATTTAGATTGACATTAAAAAAAAGATCGCTCAAAATATTGTTTACAAAAGGCGCAAGACGGGACAAAGAAAAAATTAATTGAAAAAAATTAAGCTTGGTCAAGAAGTGAATTGGATTACACTCAAGGCACTAGGGTGTCTGTTCCTGTTTGGAACAGGTGATTATATGTCTATTTTTACAGTAAGTTCACTCACAATTTTCTATTTCTGTAAAGTTTCCTGGTGATATTTGCTTAGGTTAAGGGAACAAATGTAATAGGTTTAGGGAACAAAATACTAGACCAGGATTAGGGAACAAGATACCAGGTGTTTGTTAGGGTTCGGCACATGGGAGAGGTGGCTGGGCCTTTGGAGGCACCTGTCTGGGAAGTGAGCCTGCCTGGGGTTCCACTGGTTAGGGTTAGGTGAGAGGCAGGCTTAGGGTTAGAGGTAGAAAACTGAAGTTGGTCAAAAATAAGTCTGGCGTGTTCGCCCCCCCTGAAAACTATTATAGGGATCGTGATTGCAAGTCAAGCCGACAATCTGTTGGGGAGTTATTCGCCAAAAAGTGTCCCTAGGCAAAGTGAATGGGTGTGTCTCATTCAACCACTATCAGAAAACATTATGGCATTATGGTAGTCATGACTGAGGGTTAGACCTAAGCTATTCGTGAAAATTTTAAATTACAACAAAAAACAATAAAAACAGGTGGGTCTCATTCAACTAGTGTAACCCTTTCTGTACCTTTCCTATAGGCAGGGCCCTGTGTTCATAACTTTTATTCCCCTTGTGTCAATTAATCAAATTAAATAATTTTCTTGATGTGTTATAAGGTGAATGTTCAAAATCCAAACTCTTTTTTACTCTTGACTCTGTAAAGTATCTTATGTCTTATTACTACCAGACATCACAAAACAACTTCTCTCAAATTAAGTCAATTTATTGACTAAAATAAAATGATGACTTTGGGAAAAATCAGGTACTCATCAAAACAAAATATTAGACACTACATTAGTAGTTTTCAGGATAGAAAATAGCCACTTTTATGACATTCACTAGGCTTGTTTTTAACTCCAAGACTTTAAATGAAATTTACAAGTGTTCCTTTAACCTTCTTTTAACACAATGTCATGAATTATTTCCTGTATTGTCACCTAGCAACCATGAACACACATGAATTAAATCAACGGTCTTTGTTCACAATTAAAATAACATGTACTAACTAGTGGGCCCACACACTCACACTCTCACTCACACACAAGCCGGCAATAATGTAAAGGAAAGAAAATAACCCCACGTTGCAGGCCTGGTTGAATTTGGGATCGTTGTGGCCAAAACAGGTAGCCGCTTCACTCTAGTTGAGCAAAACAATGGCGAATACTCACAGTTTGTAACCGAGTTCAAGTCAGTCTCTGTGCGATGGCGGGAAGAAGACAAAGGGTTGAAACAGCAGCGGAGCAGGAAGCTGGCAGGTTGCAGACTCTGGATCCACCAATGGCGGGAAGAAGACAAAGGGCTGAAGCAGCGGCGGAGCAGGAAACTAGCAGGTTGCAGGCTCTGGATCCACCACACCGGCAGGTCAAACCGTCTCGTTCCCTCAGCTTACTGACCCTCGTGGATGCAAGAGAAAATGTCCTTTTCCCTTCGGGAAAAAACATGCAGCAGCAGGTGTGCTCCTCCGACACTCTGATGACGAACTCTTGTGGCAGCAGGAGAAATATCTTTTCTCCTCCGACGTCTCAAACTAAACTCTCGGGTTCACCTAGAGCAATGTTATTCAGTCTTAGGCTATATTTTCTACAGCCTGACATATAACCACAACTCCAAACTTGCAAATCTGTCTCAACTTGTCTTCTCTCTCGTCTTCCTCCCGATCTCTCTCACCTCCACCTCCCGGTCTCCCTTTGTCCCGCCCCCTCCCAATCACAGCACAGAAAAATGACGTGACTCAAGAAACAGCCAATCACATTTTGAGAAAAAAATAAACAAGGTAGGCTGTGCTCTCTCCCACAAAGTATAAACAAAACAGCACATGTAGCTACTCTGCAACCTATCTCTTAAAGTGACAACACATACTTCACATTAAACTGAACACGTCCATCAAAGTACATTCATTTTGAAACAGAATATGAACTTTTATCAAATCACTACATCAACTATTACCGAAATGAACTGAGTATGGATTAAAACAACCCAGGGCTACACTCTCCCCCATTTAAAACGTCTGAATGTCCTCATTAGACTTAACAACGGTGCTCTTAACTACTAAAAGTATGTGTGTGACCACCAGATTGGAAGTTAGGAATAGTGTGGAAAATTTGCTGGTAGCTTTTTAATCAGTTCATGGATCGAAACTAATTTGAATCACCATGCCTCGATAAGTTATAGTCACAGGTCGGTCTGTAGGCTCTCCAGGTCCGTCATAGCTAAGGCGTAGGACAGGTTTCACCTCTCTTCTCGCACGGGGGTCATGTGAGGAGTCAACCCTCACAGCTGAAATGCTAGGTTCAGGGACATCTCCCTCTTCTTGCTCTGTATCCGCGACAGAGTCGGTGTGTGAAGGGGAACATTCTGTCATTTGTTCGGTTGCCTCTGGAAGTTGAACCACTTTGTCCTCTTCAGGTAAGTCATGAATACTGGAGTCTGCACTTACAGCAGTGTCTTGCGAGACTATAACACCTCTTGGCTCAAACTCCTGACTTTGTGTTTCAGGGTGTGTGTCCAGTGTCAACTGAGGCAAGTAATATCCTCCTTCCTCTTCAGACTCTGAGGTCAAGTACTCTTGATTGAGGTGTTCTGATGTTTGTGTCTGACTTTCATTATCCATCCTTGCTTTCTGCGCCCTAGTCAGTGGTGTACTTGTTTGTGCTTTCCTCTCGGATGGAGCGGGCATCCTCACTAAGTAACCAATAGGCAGCAAGTGATCTCTATGCACAGTTTTCACATTGCCTGTCCCCCTTTCTGGTTTTACACGATACACAGGGAGATTGGGTAACTGGGCCAGGACCACATAAGGTAGTGAATTCCACCTGTCCTGCAGCTTGAGTTTTCCTGTGATGCCAAGATAACGAACCAGAACACGATCACCTTCCTCCAGGATCTGATTTCTGACTCTCATATCATACAGTCTCTTGTTCCGTTCATGGTTTTTATCAGCTGAATCAGCAGCTAGCTGGTAAGCTTTCCTTAGTTCTTCTCTCATGTCAGCCACATACTGGCGATGCTTTAGACCATCCACATCATCTGACCCAACGCCAAAACACAGGTCCACGGGAAGCCTTGCCTCTCTGCCATACATTAGAAAATAGGGCGAGTACCCTGTGGCATCATTTCTTGTGCTGTTATAAGCATGCACTAGCAGGCTTACATGTTGACTCCATTTTGACTTTTGGGACGGATCAAGAGTGCCGAGCATTGATAGTAGAGTCCGATTGAACCTTTCGGGCTGTGGGTCACCCTGAGGATGGTACGGTGAGGTTCTTGATTTGCGGATGCCAAGCATGGTTAAGAGTTCTTTTATGATTTTACTCTCGAAGTCTCGTCCCTGATCGGAGTGGATGCGAGCTGGCAGTCCGTAGTGTACGAAGAACTTTTCAACGAGAACTCTTGCAACAGTTAGGGCTTTCTGATCTTTTGTGGGAAATGCCTGAGCATATCTGGTGTAATGATCAGTGATGACCAACACATTTGCTATGCCCTTGGAATCAGGCTCAATGGAAAGAAAGTCTATGCAGACCAAATCTAAAGGACCAGTACTTGTAATCTGCTGTAAAGGGGCAGCTCTTTTCGGGAGAGATTTTCTGGCTACACACCTCCCACAGTTATGGACGTACATGGCAATCTCAGAAGCCATTCTGGGCCAGTAAAAATGGTCTTTGATAAGCTCTGTGGTCCGTTCCATGCCGAGGTGACCGATGTCATCATGCATGGCCCTAAATACCATGGGTTGGTATCGAGCAGGTAAGACCAGTTGACTCACATCTTTCCCAGAGGATCTTTTAGTGACTCTATAAAGGAGGCCACGCTTTATCTTGAGTTTAGAACTTTCTCGTAGCAGCAGAGACACATCAGAATTTGCTTGCTTAGAGGATAGCACATCTCTGCCCTCCTCAATTTGCTCCTTCACTACACTGATGACTGGGTCTAGGCTCTGGGCCTCTATCAGCTCTTTGATGGACAGCTGTTCAAGCGGGCTGATTTCTATTTGAGTGAGGTAGGCATATGCATCTGGAATGGATTCAGGGGAAACACCCAGTTGGTCAACACATCTACTGGTGTGCTTGTCAGTGCCACTCACATTAACCAGACAGCAAAGAGCTTTAACCCCTGAAGGTGGGATATCCACCCATCCATCCTCGGTCTCCCTCTGATGTCTTGAAAGTAAGTCAGCATCAGTATTCTCCCGACCAGGCTTGTATTGAACACTGAAGTTATAGGTGGAGAGATCAGCAAGCCACTGGTGTCCCACAGCATTAAGCCTGGCCGTTGTCAATACATAAGTGAGTGGATTATTATCCGTTCGTACTGTAAATTGGGCACCATACAAGTAGTCGTGAAACTTATTGACTACTGCCCATTTCAATGCTAGAAATTCTAGCTGGTGAATTGGATAGTTGCGCTCGGAAGGACTTAACTTGCGGCTGGCGAAGGCAACCGGACGGAGTCCTTCCGGATACTCTTGGTTCAGCACTGCCCCCAGCCCGTTCAGGCTTGCATCTACATGCAGAACATAAGGCCTGGTTGGATCAGCAAAAGCAAGGACTGGTGCATTTGTGAGTTTTTCAATGATGAGGTGGAAAGCATCATCACAAGCGGGGGTCCAACGACTGCCGAAAGGCTCCGAGACCTTGAAATAGTTGTTTTTCTTACTGACGTCTTTCTTTTTCTGTTGCGTGGGTGGGTATCCTTTAGTCAGCTCTGTCAGTGGGCGGACTATTGCAGAGTAATTCTGGATGAAACGCCTATAGTATCCACAGAAACCCAGAAAAGACTGTAGGGACTTTAGGTCAACTGGTTTCTTCCAGTGAGTGACTGCGCTCACTTTCTCAGAATCTGTCGCCACACCAGAGGCAGAGACTATGTGTCCTAAAAACTTTACCTGCGGTTGGCAAAGGAGGCATTTGTCAATGGAGAGCTTGAGACCAAATTCCTCCAACCGATCCAGGACCTTGAGGAGGCGTTGCTCATGCTCCTCCAATGTCTTTCCAAACACTATAAGATCATCAAGGTACACAAGAACTTGTAACAGGTTCATGTCCCCGACAGCTTTCTCCATTAACCTCTGAAAGGTCGCAGGAGCACCCGTGATACCTTGAGGCATTCTCTCAAATTGGAAAAAGCCAAGGGGACAAAGGAAAGCAGTTTTTTCCTTATGTTCCTCAGACATTTCCACCTGGTAGTATCCACTTCTCAAATCCAACACAGAGAACCATTTGCTCCCGGTTAGACAGTCCAACACATCGTCTATGCGCGGCATGGTGTACTGGTCTGGAATAGTCCTGGAGTTCAGTAAACGATAGTCTATGCACATTCTCACCTTGCGATTCTTTTTTCGCACCACGACAATGGGAGATGCATATGGGCTACGTGATTCTTTTATTATGCCGGCTGCCAGGAGTTCTTGTATATGACGCCGAACATCCTCAATGTCACCTGGGGCGATCCTTCGAGATCTCTCTCTGAATGGGCGAGGATCTCTTAGTCGTATGTCATGTGTGACACCTTTTGCTAGGCCCACATCCCATTCCTCCAATGAGAAAACATTAGCCCTGTCTGCAAGCTTTGTGGCTAGCCGAGTCTTGTAGGCTTCGGGGATGGGTGAATCTCCAAAGCGGAACAGCTTGGGGTCAATGGACTGGGTTGGGACTGAGTTCTTCTTTAGCTCAGTGACATTATCCACCAGGTACACTTGAGCAACCACCGTTCCAGCAGGGAGAGCAGTCTCTTTTCCGGTTTCATTCCACAGCAGCACTGTGAATCCATTGATGTCCATGGCAGAAGGTGGCAGTACGACCGGCGGCACCAGCACACCGTCTGGAAGGTCTGTCATAACATCAGCCTCTACCATGAGAATGCTTTTGTCCATAGGATGGAAACACTCCACTTTGCACATGGCATAGAGCACCCCTCCAGGTGGGATTGATAGAGGTCCAGGACCTTGCCACTTGACTTGACCGACAACGTCCATCACAGGGTTGCAAGAGGATGGAAGCTTTCCTGTGGGGGAAGTGCTTATTCTCAAAGTGTGTACCTGGCCTTGGTTTTCACTTTCATCACAATGTTTCTGTAAGGCACGCAGTTTTTTGCAGTTAGTGCCAACAATGACAGGCACTGGATCAGGGCTTTGTGGATCTGGGCATATTAAAGCCAACACAGAGACCTTCTCTTCAACTTCCTCGGATTTAATGGGGAGCTCCAGCTCGACTGCCACATAACCTTTGTAGGGGTAGTTGTCGTTACTCAGGCCCCATATGGCAAGGTTTTTGAGTGGGAGGATGGGGACATGGGAAAGGAATTGGGAATACCAGCTCTCAAATATGATTGTGACTCTAGAGCCACCGTCTAAAAGGACCCTGCATGGTTGCCCTTCAAATTTCACTGTAGCCATCTGGGATGGGCCAACCAGCCCTTCTGGCAAACCACCCAACTGAGAAGTGTCAACTGAACCTTTCCTGATTGAGACAACCTCCTTGTCCTCAGTTGGACTTTTGTGTGTCTCTTTTTCTTCTTTACATTTTCGAAGAGCGCCGAGTAATTTCTGTATTACTTTGGAGGGGTTCTCAGGGGCCATGCAGCGTGTAGCGATGTGGCGATCTCCTCCACATCTGTAGCAAAAGTAGCTTTCTGAGTCTTTTGCTGCATTTGGATTTTCTGCTCTGCTGGATTTGGCTCTCCCATTTTTTTGTTTAGGATCTGCGGTCCCTGAACTGTGAGACACAGACAACACAGTCAGCTGGTGCTGCAACTGCTGCACCTGCTGTCGTAACAGCTGGACCTCTCCGGAGTCTGTGGCCTTGTTGTTTGAGTATAACTTTAGCTCAGTGGGTGCTTCTTGCTGCTTGTCTCTTAGACCACCAAGCTCAGCACGTAGCTCTTTGATCTCTGCTTGTAACTCTTGGATGCCAGTAGCTTTGGGTTTCATCTCTTCACAGGTTTTTACTTGTCTCACTGTGGTGTTTAACTTGCGTCGTGCAGACTCATATTCTTCCTCCTCACGAATTTCGTTTAGCAGTTTTAAGAATGTGGGGGGTTGCTCTTTCCTTTCTCTCAGTCTCAGATTTAACAGCATCATATCTGACTCAGTAGCGCCTCGGATGAGTTGATCAATGCAAGAACGATCCACCCTATGGGGAAGGAGGCCCCCTTTATGTACTACTTCGGTCAGTGAGCGTTCCAGCCTTCTCAAGAAGCCTGACAGCTTTTCGCCTGGCTGTTGGTACATGCTCCTGAAAGCAAAGTACAAATCTTCACCAGACTCAGGGGTTCCAAAAGCACTTTCTAAAGCCTCTATGCAGCATTCTGGACCAGCATCTGGGTTGTTTAGCCGAACAGCCTGAATTATTTCCAAAGCTGGTCCCTTGAGGCTCTCCACAATTCTCTTTCGTTTCTCCCTAGCTGAGCAATCACACTCCTCAATCATCAAGCGAGCTTGTTCAAGCCAATTATCGAGACTCTCCTCACCTGCAGGTACGGGAAGGTTACCAGAGAACATTCGCAGGCGTCGAAAGGCATTGTTCTCATTAGTTGGTTTCATGGTCTTTCCAAGCAGGTCTCCAACGGCCCGGATGATAGATTCAGGTGAGTTCTCATTTATAAATTCTGAAGGCATCAAGGCATGAACATCCTTTAGAGTTTTTCCCTCAGCTGCCATGAGTTTGTTGAGTTTGTCAAGGAAATCATCATCAGAGCTCTCAGATGTAGTAAAGAGGGTGACCTTCCATGATCCTCCATTCTCTGGCTTCAGAAAGGGGGGTATGTGTTCTGGGTTTAAATATTCGCTGCATTCACAGAGCACTAGGCTAGTGCCTGTTTTTGTGTCACTTAGCTTGTCTTTCACTCTCACTTTACCAAAGGCCTTCACGATGAGAGCAGCACTTTCAATGTCTGATTTGTCATTGTCATTAGGCACGTCATGTAGTACAAATGCATGGTTTGGTTCTAGACCTGTATCACGGCACCAGCTATTATGCTCAGATGCCAACTGGGTATCACCAGACGTGCTCATTATCACTGCTACTTGTGGTTATGCTATTCTGTCAGAAAAATAACCTTACACTTTGAAGGGCAAAAATTACAGGGAATATCCCAGCGGTGCCTCCATTTTATGTAACCCTTTCTGTACCTTTCCTATAGGCAGGGCCCTGTGTTCATAACTTTTATTCCCCTTGTGTCAATTAATCAAGCCCTCTTAAAGTCAGTAACTTTAAATTAAATAATTTTCTTGATGTGTTATAAGGTGAATGTTCAAAATCCAAACTCTTTTTTACTCTTGACTCTGTAAAGTATCTTATGTCTTATTACTACCAGACATCACAAAACAACTTCTCTCAAATTAAGTCAATTTATTGACTAAAATAAAATGATGACTTTGGGAAAAATCAGGTACTCATCAAAACAAAATATTAGACACTACATTAGTAGTTTTCAGGATAGAAAATAGCCACTTTTATGACATTCACTAGGCTTGTTTTTAACTCCAAGACTTTAAATGAAATTTACAAGTGTTCCTTTAACCTTCTTTTAACACAATGTCATGAATTATTTCCTGTATTGTCACCTAGCAACCATGAACACACATGAATTAAATCAACGGTCTTTGTTCACAATTAAAATAACATGTACTAACTAGTGGGCCCACACACTCACACTCTCACTCACACACAAGCCGGCAATAATGTAAAGGAAAGAAAATAACCCCACGTTGCAGGCCTGGTTGAATTCGGGATCGTTGTGGCCAAAACAGGTAGCCGCTTCACTCTAGTTGAGCAAAACAATGGCGAATACTCACAGTTTGTAACCAGTGGCGTGGCGTGATGAAAATTTCCGAGGAAGCCAAGTGAGACATAACCTCTAAGCTGTGTATGTTTTACGGGGGTGGGGTCAAAAAATCGTATGTTGCAATTTATATGTTGCTATTTCATGTAGTCGGATGAACTATTAGAGCGCCCAGCATCATTTTACCAGGACTTACACACGCTTGTTATCTGACCGACACTTTGAGCACCGACGTGCTCTCTCTCTCTGTCCCTCAGTCAGTCAGTCACTCATACACGCACACACACACACAGTCCTCACAAACGTCTCATTAATATATGCAACCACCCTCCCAAAAGCACAACCAGCTACTTAATGCACAGCACACATTTGATATTGGAAAGATGCGAATTCATTCACACACTCAATCAGAAGCCGTTAAGTTTTACGTCCACGTCAAACACGACTTGTACGCTCTATGTGAGATACACAAATGCTTTTCACTTTTCAGTTTATATACATAATAATAAATGTAAATGTTCATTATACAGCAACACAACAACCCAGTACCAGTGGCTGTAAACAGCACACCTGACATGTGCATGTATTCAGACAACCCGGCCTATCACGGACGCTGTCCGTGGTGCTCATTTTCTCCACATAAACAAAACAATAAACAACAACTTCAGGGGACTCACATGCTGCTTAATCAAAGCAAGCAAGACACAATAAGGACTATAATCACATCATTATGATGCGCACAGAAAAAAAAAAAGCGTTTTCCTCACCCTATTCGTAGAGGAAGGCCATCCTCCTGTCTCTCATGGTGGCAAAGTGATCGTGACCATGTCGTATAACTTCCCACTGGCTTTTAGGTCCTCCACAACAACAGAGTCAATGGATATCTTGGTCAAGTTTATAAGCCTGTCCTGTCCACATGTGTTCCTCAGTTTTGTTCCTCTTTAGAAAGGAGAATGAGCGCTCTGCTGATGCGCTGGTAGCCGTAATCGTGAGCATACGCTGCAGCAGTTTGAAGACCTCGGTGTCAAACTCCACAAAAGTTTGCACCAACTCCACAAAATTGCCCCTGTTTGCGCTGCCAGTGGCCTCACTGTGACCCCTGAACGCCTGCTCTTGGCGCGCAAGGTACAGGGCTGCAACGATGAGTCTCATTAAAATATCCCGGTGTTTCTTCACCTGCTCATTGTGCTTCTTTGTGCTCAGACCTTTTGCCAAATCCAGAGCCTCGTTAATCCAAGCTTGGCGCTACCAGCTAGCCACTCGGTGCGGACGTAATTCTCCTCATTAAAAGTCCGAAAACTTTTCTTCATCTCAGTACGGAGCTCTAGTTTTGGTGTTGGCCTGCCGTCAGATTTAATTAGGAGTTGCTGCTGTAGAGGCAGTTTAGTAAAATTATTTTTTACTAAATACTCCAAATCTCCACCCTCCATACTTGCGCTTAATATTTTTGCTAGTTTACCAAGTATTGACACAAAACAACAACTTCCGTCATTTCATTCAATGACGTTAACGTACTGTGATTTGATTGGCCTGAAGCCAACGAGTTTGTGGCTTCCCTTAACACTGTCCTGACCAATCACAGGGGAGCAGTGTCGTGCCAAACGCCTCACCTGATTGGTCAATCATTCTTTTTTTTTTCACGAAGGGAGGCCAGCTCAGCTTGGCCTCCTCACAGAGAACAGAGTGCAGTACCATGTTTTCAACGCTCATTCACCACGTAACATTTAGAGGGGCGCTGTTTTACACATTATGAAACGCTCAATAATTAATGAAGAGAGACGAGGAGGAGACGACAGACAAAACACAGAAGGATTACGTAAACTGTTAAAAAAAGTATTTTTATTAAATGACGGTTATATTCTGAAAAAAGTGAGGAAGCCTGGCTTCCCTTGGCCTCTGCAAGAAAACGCCACTGTTTGTAACCGAGTTCAAGTCAGTCTCTGTGCGATGGCGGGAAGAAGACAAAGGGCTGAAACAGCAGCGGAGCAGGAAGCTGGCAGGTTGCAGACTCTGGATCCACCAATGGCGGGAAGAAGACAAAGGGCTGAAGCAGCGGCGGAGCAGGAAACTAGCAGGTTGCAGGCTCTGGATCCACCACACCGGCAGGTCAAACCGTCTCGTTCCCTCAGCTTACTGACCCTCGTGGATGCAAGAGAAAATGTCCTTTTCCCTTCGGGAAAAAACATGCAGCAGCAGGTGTGCTCCTCCGACACTCTGATGACGAACTCTTGTGGCAGCAGGAGAAATATCTTTTCTCCTCCGACGTCTCAAACTAAACTCTCGGGTTCACCTAGAGCAATGTTATTCAGTCTTAGGCTATATTTTCTACAGCCTGACATATAACCACAACTCCAAACTTGCAAATCTGTCTCAACTTGTCTTCTCTCTCGTCTTCCTCCCGATCTCTCTCACCTCCACCTCCCGGTCTCCCTTTGTCCCGCCCCCTCCCAATCACAGCACAGAAAAATGACGTGACTCAAGAAACAGCCAATCACATTTTGAGAAAAAAATAAACAAGGTAGGCTGTGCTCTCTCCCACAAAGTATAAACAAAACAGCACATGTAGCTACTCTGCAACCTATCTCTTAAAGTGACAACACATACTTCACATTAAACTGAACACGTCCATCAAAGTACATTCATTTTGAAACAGAATATTAACTTTTATCAAATCACTACATCAACTATTACCGAAATGAATTGAGTATGGATTAAAACAACCCAGGGCTACACTAGTAACCAAAGACATTGTGACACTAATTTTGAGTCAATGGGTCAAATGACCTAGAAGCTATTAAAGAAGATGTGTCTCTATGCAAAGTGAATGGGATGTCAGAGGCGACATTTTTTAAGTGTCAGATGCTCAGTTTCCAACAAATTCATTTTGGAGCGGATTTTGTGGTGAGATCTCTCCACATTGCTGCAGTAAAATGTAACCTATTTGAACCTATGATAGAGTAAGGCATCAAGAAGAAGATGCAGAGACAATGATGAGCTAATCTATGAAGGAAATGATTTGACGCAAGTTCAAAAGTCAGGATACTGTCCTCCAGGAGGTGTTTGGGAGCATGTTTCGGGCCATTTGGAGTGCACTGGCACCCACTTTCGGTGGCACTATTTAGAAAGTTTCACATATTTGGACTTATGCTTAGAGGCAGTAAACTGACTTCAGTCAATGACTAAGGGTTAGGCCTAAGACATTCATGAAAAATAGAAATTCCACCAAAATCCAATAAAAACAGGTGTGTCTCATTCAACTAGTAACCAAAGACATTGTGGTATCGATTTTGAGTCAATGGGTCAATTGACCTCCTCCTTGAACCGGCACCTTATCGTGGTGGAGGGGTTTGAGCACCCGAATGATCCTAGGAGCTATGTTGTCCGGGGCTTAATGCCCCTGGTAGGGTCTCCCAAGGCAAACAGGTCCTAGGTGACGGGTCAGACTAAGATCGGTTCACTCGCCCCTGATGAATAAAACAAGACCAAGGACGTGCACGTCGCCCGGATCGGCGTCACCGGGGCCCCACCCTGGAGCCAGGCCTGGGGTTGGGGCTCGCAGGCGAGCGCCTGGTGGCCGGGTCTCTGCCCACGGGACCCGGCCGGGCGCAACCCGAACGAGCAACGTGGGCCCGCCCTCCCGTGGGCTCACCACTCGCGGGAGGGTTCAGACGGGGCCGGTGCAGAGGGATATGGGTGGCGGTCGTGGGCGGGGGCCCCGGCGGCCCAATCCCCGGATGGTGACTCTAGCCATGGGGACATGGAATGTCACCTCACTGGGGGGGAAAGAGCCTGAGCTGGTGCGGGAGGTTGAGCGGTACCGGCTAGAAATAGTCGGGCTCACCTCCACGCACAGCCTGGGCTCTGGAACCCGACTCCTTGAGAGAGGCTTGACTCTCTTCTACTCTGGAGTTGCCCACGGCGAGAGGCGGCGAGCTGGTGTGGGCTTGCTTATAGCCCCCCAGCTCAGCCGCCATGTGTTGGAGTTCTCCCCGGTGAACGAGAGGGTCGTTTCCCTGCGCCTTCGGGTCGGGGATAGGGCTCTCACCGTTGTCTCGGCTTATGGGCCGAACAGCGGTGCAGAGTACCCGGCCTTCTTGGAGTCCCTGGGAGGGGTACTGGAGAGTGCTCCAACCGGGGACTCCGTCGTTCTCCTGGGGGACTTCAACGCCCACGTGGGCGATGACAGTGTTACCTGGAGGGGAGTGATTGGGAGGAACGGCCTCCCCGATCTGAACCCGAGTGGTGCTTTGTTACTGGACTTCTGTGCTAGTCACAGTTTGTCCATAACAAACACCATGTTCAAGCATAAGGGTGTCCATATGTGCACGTGGCACCAGGACACCCTAGGCCGGAGATCAATGATCGACTTTGTGGTCGTGTCATCTGACCTCCGGCAGTATGTCTTGGACACTCGGGTGAAGAGAGGGGCTGAGCTGTCAACTGATCACCACCTGGTGGTGAGTTGGATCCGCTGGCGGGGGAGGAAGCTGGACAGACCTGGCAGACCCAAACGTATCGTGAGGGTCTGCTGGGAACGTCTGGCAGAACCCTCTGCCAGGGAGATCTTTAACTCCCACCTCCGGGAGAGCTTTGACCAGATCCCGAGGGAGGCTGGGGACATTGAGTCCGAATGGACCATGTTCTCCACCTCCATTGTTGACGCGGCTGTCCGGAGCTGTGGCCGTAAGGTCTCCGGTGCCTGTCGCGGCGGCAATCCCCGAACCCGGTGGTGGACCCCGGAAGTAAGGGTTGCTGTCAAGCTGAAGAAGGAGTCCTACCGGGCCTGGCTGGCCCGGGGGACTCCTGAGGCAGCTGACGGGTACCGGCAGGCCAAGCGTGCGGCAGCACGGGCAGTCTCGGAAGCAAAAACTCGGGTCTGGGAAGAGTTCGGGGAGGCCATGGAGGAGGACTACCGGTCGGCCTCGAAGAAATTCTGGCAAACCATCCGGCGCCTCAGGAGGGGGAAGCAGTCCTCCACCAACACTGTTTACAGTGGAGGTGGGGAGCTGTTGACCTCGACTGGGGACATCGTCGGGCGGTGGAAGGAATACTTCGAGGATCTCCTCAATCCCGCTGACACGCCTTCCATAGAGGAAGCAGAGGCTGGGGACTCAGAGGTTGACCCATCCATCACCCAAGCCGAAGTCACTGAGGTAGTCCGTAAGCTCCTCAGTGGCAAAGCACCGGGGGTGGATGAGATCCGCCCTGAGTACCTCAAGTCTCTGGATGTTGTGGGGCTGTCTTGGCTGACACGTCTCTGCAGCATCGCGTGGCAGTCGGGGACAGTGCCTCTGGACTGGCAGACCGGGGTGGTGGTCCCCCTATTTAAAAAGGGGGACCGGAGGGTGTGTTCCAACTATCGGGGGATCACACTCCTCAGCCTCCCCGGGAAAGTCTATTCCAGGGTACTGGAGAGGAGAATTCGGCCGATAGTCGAACCTCGGATCCAGGAGGAACAATGCGGTTTCCGTCCTGGCCGTGGAACACTGGACCAGCTCTATACCCTCCGCAGGGTGCTCGAGGGTTCATGGGAGTTTGCCCAACCAGTCCACATGTGTTTTGTGGACTTGGAGAAGGCATTCGACCGTGTCCCTCGTGGCATACTGTGGGGGGTGCTCCGGGAGTACGGGGTCGGGGGCCCTCTGTTAAGGGCCGTACGGTCCCTGTACTGCCGGAGCAGGAGCTTGGTTCGCATTGCCGGCAGTAAGTCAGACCTGTTCCCAGTACATGTTGGACTCCGGCAGGGCTGCCCTTTGTCACCGGTTCTGTTCATTACTTTTATGGACAGAATTTCTAGGCGCAGCCACGGGCCGGAGGGGATCTGGTTCGGGAGCCAATGGATCTCATCTCTGCTTTTCGCGGATGATGTGGTCTTGTTGGCTCCTTCGAGCCGGGACCTCCAGCATGTCCTGGGGCGGTTTGCAGCCGAGTGCGAAGCGGCTGGGATGAGAATCAGCACCTCCAAATCCGAGGCCATGGTTCTCGACCGGAAAAAGGTGGCCTGCTCCCTCCAGGTGGGAGGAGAGTTCCTGCCTCAAGTGGAGGAGTTTAAGTATCTTGGGGTCTTGTTCACGAGTGAGGGAAGGATGGAGCGTGAGATTGACAGACGGATCGGTGCAGCGGCCGCAGTAATGCGGTCTTTGTATCGGTCCGTCGTGGTGAAGAGAGAGCTGAGCCGAAAGGCGAAGCTCTCGATTTACCAGTCAATCTACGTTCCGACCCTCACCTATGGCCATGAACTTTGGGTCATGACCGAAAGAATAAGATCCCGGATACAAGCGGCCGAAATGAGTTTCCTCCGCAGGGTGGCAGGGCGCTCCCTTAGAGATAGGGTGAAGAGCTCTGTCACCCGGGAGGAGCTCAGAGTAGAGCCGCTGCTCCTCCACATCGAGAGGAGCCAGCTGAGGTGGCTCGGGCATCTGTTTCGGATGCCCCCGGGACGCCTCCCTCGGGAGGTGTTCCTGGCATGTCCCTCCGGGAGGAGACCCCGAGGAAGACCCAGGACACGCTGGTGTGACTATGTCGCCCAGCTGGCCTGGGAACGCCTTGGGGTCCTCCCGGAAGAGCTGGAGGCAGTATCCGGGGAGAGGGAGGTCTGGGTGTCCCTGCTCAGGCAGCTGCCCCCGCGACCCGGCACCGGATAAGCGGATGAAAATGGATGGATGGATGGATGGGTCAATTGACCTAGAAGCTATTGAATAAGATGTGTCCCTATGCAAGCTGAATGGGATGGATCAGAGGTGAAATTTGATTAAGTGTCAAATGTTCAATTTAAAAAAAAGGTCGTCTACGAGGTGTTTAGGAGCATGTTTTTGGCCGTTTAGAGTCCACTGGTACCCACTTTGGGATGGATCAGAGGTGAAATTTGACCAAGTTTCAGGGTTAGGGAACAAATATACCCGGTTAGGTTTAGGAAAACATTGTTTTGTTAAAAAACCCTTTCACAACATTTGACAATATTTAAAATTACATTCTACCATGGGCTTTTTTTCCCAGTCTTTTTCCCAGAGCTGCTAGGCTATCATATGACAAAAAGTGACTGGTCAATTGCAGTAATGGCTCTAGACAATCTGTTGGTTCAAGGGTAACACTAACTCAGCAATATCACATCCTGTGACAATACAGTGACTACTGAACCTGCTTTCACTTTAACGATTGCTTTCTCACCTAACTTTCTAAATATTTCACAGTCAACTGTCAGTGGTATTATAACAAAGTATAAGCGAAAGGGAACGACAGCAACTCAGCCATGAAGTGGTAGGCCACGTAAAATGATGGAGCAGGGTCAACAGATGCTGAGGCGCATAGTGCGCAGAGGTTGCCAACTTTCTGCAGAGTCAATCTCTACAGACCTCCAAACTTCATGTGGCCTTCAGATTAGCTCAAGAACAGTGCATAGAGAGCTTCATGGAATGGGTTTTCATGGCCGAGCAGCTGCATATAAGACATACATCAGCAAATGCGATGTAAAGGGCCGGATGCAGTGGTGTAAAGCACGCCACCACTGGACTCTAGATCAGTGGAGACGCGTTCTCTGGAGTGACGAAGTACGCTTCTCCATCTGGCAATCTGATGGACGAGTCTGGGTTTGGCGGTTGCCAGGAGAACGGTACTTGTCTGGCTGCATTGTGCCAAGTGTAAAGTTTGGTGCGAGTCAAGGCAGGTGAGTGAATACTTTTGGCAATATAGTGTAGTTATCTTCATTTATTCAAGTGACACATTTGGACTAGTCAGAACTGTCTGCAAACCTTTTTTTGTTTGTGGAGCAGTTTATAAACAGCCAGTAAGCAATAATGGTTCCAGACAGATGCTCTGTTTTGGTATCTCCAGCTCTTCATAGCCTAAAAGGTCAACACTCTACTTCGCCCCTACAGGCAAATCCACTTATTGTAGTGATTCAGTTGTAATGAGGCAATCTTTCCTGTTAATTCCTGGTGTTATTTGGTGTCAAGGCAAACCACTGACAGAAAGTTACCCTGAACAGCTACAGGATCACCAACCCAGATGGCAGTCATGATCATTCTGTGGCTGAATTTTTTTTTTCGTAAAGACTGAGGGCAGCAGTATATACCAGTTGCTATCATTTCTAATTTCAACAGTTGACAGGGAATGAATGTGGAACCACACTGTTTCCTACTGATGCATCGCTCATGAAAGGGTCTATATAGTCATTCTATATGAGCTAATAAAAGGCATGGACTCAGTTTGAAGCTTAATTAATTCACATTTTAAAATAAGCAGTGAAAATCATAATTCTTTCCCGCAGTCAACTGTTTCTGAAAATAATCCCATGCAGGAGGCAGGCGGAATTATGCCTAAGGAATGGCACAGAGCTCAAAACGCCTTTCATACTGTAGGCAGCTGTATCTGCATGTTAGATTACTGCCACTCTTCTGTTCATCTTTTGCTCTGGATGCACTCTGTTTATTTATGTACATCTAAAGCAACCTTATTATTCTTACGCTTTGCCAGCAGTGGGCTGCCCATCTTTTGCTTTGGATTAAACCCTTGACTTGAAAGTCCCATTGTTTATGATGTGGGTATTCACATTTTAACTGATAAAAATGCACATTATCTGTGTGTTGCGCATGTGTGCACCTACATGGTTAAGTCTGTGTTGAGTCTTTAAAGAGATTCATTAGCTTAGTTGAATTCATTACCCTAAGAAGGGGTTTGCTTTATCAAAAGAGCCAGGCTTGCGAGCTGTACATATATTGTATCCACACCCTGGCGATCTTCATGGAGCAGCTTGACTAAAAGAATATCTAATTAAATAATCAGGTTGCATTTCTTTCTGTATCTGATGCATGCATACATGCATACATTCTGCGTTGGAGGAAATGATTTTGAGCACGGTATTAAGTAAAATGTATGTGTCAGTTTTTCTCCATTTGCCCTGCTGCTCTCTCGCTCACTCTATCGCTTTTAATGATGCTCCTTAAATACAAATTCCGTATAGTTGCAACAAAAGACTGTCCGGTCCCTTGGTCATTGTAAGAAATATGGAGACTTAACAGAATATCTACCACGGCACATGTTGTATTCCTATCACTTCTCATTATGCTGTTCTGTTCCCTGCCTCGTTGTCGATGCCACTTGTGTCACACCAGATGGAAAGTGAAAGCTTCTCTTTGAATTGACCATAAAGAGAGCCTGTTCCTCCTTGTTTAGATTTGTCCGAGCTGTAAAAAAAAAATAAATAAAAAATAAAAAAATAAATAAAAAGTCTATTTAACATAAAGACTATTGTTCAAACCATTAAACAAACAAAGGCTTTAAGGTTCAAACTGTTGTACTTCTTGTTAAATATTTTCACTGAAAGGGAAACGGAGCAAGGAGGATTTTCTTTGGAAGAAAGCAGGGAGGTCTTTGACGTGCTATGCGACATCACTTTTACACTGCTGGAAATTGTTTTGTATATTAAGTGGCTCATATAGAAATGACCTCTTTTTCAGTTGTTGTCAGCATACAGGATTGTGGGGTTTAGATTGGTTTCAGAAAATGTTCAGCAATGTAAATCAGATTAG
The DNA here is from genome assembly GCF_900880675.1 of Sparus aurata. Taxonomy (NCBI): domain Eukaryota; kingdom Metazoa; phylum Chordata; class Actinopteri; order Spariformes; family Sparidae; genus Sparus; species Sparus aurata. The sequence continues at coordinate 18,973,724 of NC_044194.1, read as the reverse complement.
TGCTGGAGTTCAAATATGATTTAAAAACAACCTGTTACACTTTTTTGTTTTTTCTCCTATATATAGGTTCTTGTGCATGTGAAAGGTCTTGAAAGTAAAAAAGGTAAAAGCCTGCACCAACTGAAGTCCTCTCTCCCACAGAAAACACTGCTCCTGAAGCGCCTGAAATCCCTCGTCAGTAGCCCCGCTAGTCTTTAATTCCGTGACATCCCACTGCATTTATGCCTAGCAGCTAGTTTGGAAGGTAAGAATGTCTGTTGCCCTGACCTCACTAGCAATGAAGTCATTTGAAAAAATTGTTAAGGAGGTCCTCGTATCTAGAGTTAAGGATCATCTGGACCCACTTCAGTTTGCATATAGGTCAGGTCGGGGGGTGGAGGATGCAACAGGAACTCTCTTAAACATGATCTTAAAGCACCTTGAGGGAAAGAAAACATTTGCTAAATTACTTTTTATTGACTTCTCATCGGCTTTTAACTGTATTCAACCCCATATTTTAGCTGAGAGATTACATCGTTTTTATAGTATTGACTCTGGCTTCATAGGATGGCTGATGGACTTTTTAACTGAAAGGTCTCAGCGGGTAAGGGTCAGGGTTTTTTCTGATGTCCTCTTCTCCTCTACCGGCTCTCCTCTACCGGCTCTCCTCAGGGCTGTGTTCTTTCACCCCTTTTATTTATTTTATACACCAATGACTGTCGCAGCCAGTATCCACAGCGTCATATTTTAAAGTTTGCTGACGACTCAGTCATCCTGTCTCTTCTCAGCAGTGATGACCCTGATCACGGGCCAGTGGTCAGGGACTTCACTGACTGGTGTGAGTCCTCCTTTTTAAGTATAAATGTCTCAAAGACGAAGGAGATGTCCATCGATTTTAGAAAAAACAGTACGGTTACCACACCTGCAGTGATCTTTGGGGATAAGGTGGAGGTTGTGAGCCAGTACAAATATCTGGGAACCATACTTGATGATAGGCTGACCTTTGAAGCCCATGTTGACACAGTCTGTAAGAAGGCTCATCAGCGGATGTACTTTTATCGAAAGCTCCGTGGTTTTAATGTGGATACTACTTTTATGAGTATGTTTTATGCTTGTTTTATCGAGTCTTTATTAACTTTTAATTTCATCTGTTGGTTTGGTCTTTTAACATGTAAAAACAAGAATAACATTTTGGGAATAGTCAGGGTGTGCAGGAAAATTGCGGGCACAGCCCTAAATGACCTCTCCGAGCTGCACAAAGAAAGGACAGTGACTAAAGCTTGACTGATCCTGGCATACCCAGATCACCCCTTGCACAGTGAGTTCAGGTTGCTTCCTTCCCGACGCAGATACGTGCACCAGAGATGTAACACCAACAGATGGAGAGATTCATTTGTCCCTGCAGTGATCAGGCTTTTAAATGACATATGTTGAATGTTTTGTTTTTGTTTTTGTTTTCTCTCTCTTTTTGGATGTGGTTGCTGTTTGCTACTTGCTGCAAAACAAATTGCCCCTAGGGGATAATAAAGACTCTTGAACCTTGAACCTTGAATTAATTCAGTGAAGCTGCTCTGTTGTTGTAAGTGGGGCTGGCTCAGGCGTGTGTGAGCTGATCAATTAAAAGAGACTGGGTATTTAGGAGGTGGGCCTTAAATTGTCAGGAGCCAAAACACAGTGTTTTAGACAGACTGGGTACAGTGCTGAAGCACTGGACAATATGAGACCATGAGCATTTTTGAGCATTAATGCATGCCAACCTATTCTAGCAGTAATCCAAAATAACTGAAAATGAGAATAAAATGTCTCCTTTAATAAAAGTGTCAGATGTAGTAATAGCGTACACAAGGTGATCAGCAATGATAATAGTTCTCCCCACTTTTTCTGCAACATGCATAAAAAATATTTTTGATCTTTAAGAAATGTTGTGAATTGAAAGTAAAAGTGCTTAGGACAATACATTTCCCTGTTGTGAAGCAAAATAGCAATCTGATTTTAGCAGGATCGCTCAAGTCAGATTTTAATGTCAGGTCCAAAGGTAATCCAGATGAATCACATCCAGACACAATCCAGATAAGAGATGCATGTTAATGCCGCCGGGCATAGGGGAGACAACTGGTCTCCTTGACAACCACAGAGGATGGTCTGATGGCATCAACCCTGTGAGTATCAGAACGACTAATTGCTTGATGAGTAAGCCGTCCTGAAATTTTTGCGAGCATTCAGTAACCTTCAGTGAATATCAGCCCCATTCACTAATATACCAGCCTGACGTTCAGACGCACCTTGTTACTGCAGGAATCTCGTTAACACAGTTGGATTATGTTGCTCTGTACATTCTCTTGGATGTGAGTGTTTTCTCATATTGTCTCATGCAGTCTAACTCTTTTTGAAATCCCATATTCTCAAATTCAGGTAGAAAAAAAAATCCATCTCCATTTCAGGAATATTCCATTAAATCAGGTAATCTATAAAAACAAGTAGCCCCGGGGCGCTGTTTAGCTCAGTTGGTAGCACGCGTCCCATGTGCTGAGGCTCTGCAGCGGACCTGGGTTCAACTCCCGGCCTGGGTCCCTTTGCTGCGTGTCACTCCCCCTCTCTCTCCCTGTTTCCTCTCATATCTTCAGCTGTTCTATCAATAAAGCCATAAAAAAAGGCCAAAAAAATATATATATATAAAAAAAAAAACAAGTAGCCCACACAAACAATATTTTAGATATGAACCCCTAGTGGTATCGAACCAGACAGATTTTGGTACATCCATCTTTGAGATGTATGCCTCCGACCCAATAGAACCAATTTGTTTATCATAACCTCCGCAGAGGAAACCCCTGTGTCAAGTACATGAATGCAGTGAATTACCAGGAACTGAAAAGTCGACATTACTGTGCAGGTGTCTCCTTAAAATAGCTGCATGTGTCAGTGCAAGCTGGGCAGGATCTAGGAATAGCCATTCTAGGCGCATGCCTATGGCCTTGTAGCCATAAGGGGGCTCAGACAGATGAGAAAATCATTAAGATACCTGACTAAATAAATTAGTATGATAACAATGACGTGACATTTAAGAAATTATGTTTGTTTACCAAATATAAAATGTGCGTGTGGGGGTCCCTGAAAATATACAGTATGTCAATTTAATCCGACCCTACTAAAAAGTGAACAACCTTTCTATGTGATGTAACTTCTTAGAGTGATGTCTTAGTGTCACGATGGAGCAGAGAAGGTGGAGACGCAGGAGACTGCAGGCAATTGCAGAACTTTATTTGAGGGAGAATCACAGGAACAGAACGGAACGTGAGCGGGGCAAATACAACTTCAGGAACAGGAAAACGGCAGGATCACGGAAACTCAACAGATGACTTGACAAAAACTGAACTAAAGACTGGACTTAAATACAAGCAGTGCAGTGAGGCGCAGAAACATGTGTGAGGGGAATTAATTAAAAAACACTTGAAACAGGGAAGGGGCTGAGAGGCTGGGGGAACACAGGGAAGAGGAAAGGGCCAGTGATGGAGATGCACTGCATGTGTGGAGAGAACGCAGACTGGGGAAGAACTCAGGTAACAGGGCATGGCTTATACAAGACATATCATTATTGATACATTTTTCTTTTTTTTTGTTGTAATATCTGAGCCTCTATGGTTGACCTGTTGTTAGCACTTTGTTGCTCATCTGCATAATCTTAAATACATATACCAGGGGTACTCAAATACAAATCTTAAAGGGCCACAAAGATTTTTTTCAATGACTCAAAGGTCCATTTATTGAGGTCGGTCAGGCCACAAGCAATAATACTGTAATATTCAAAACAAAATGTCCTTTTCATTCTAAACAACAAAATACGAACTAAAATAAAATGTAATTTCCATTTTAACATAAATTAAAATACATAGTTGAATATTTCCTCTTTTTGTATATCTTCAAACATTGTGTCCATCACTTCAGTCATGCATTATTTTATTTCATTGTGACACAGATGTGACGAGCATCCTGCTTGCAGCTTGATATGACGATTTCAGTGCATTTATTTGTGTTGCGCTTATCGCTGAATTTTGAGGAAATGTCTCTTCAAAATTCCTATGCTTCGTCTCATAATGCCGTTTCAAATTGGAAATCTTCATCACAGCTTCTCCTGGCATATTGTAACGCCCCTTGTTGACTGTGGCGCAAAGACTCTTGGGTATTCTGTTGGTGTCGGTGTAATTATGGTTTGTGAATGTGTTTGTGAATAAGATGATATGTAAGATGGTTGTGGGTTAATTCACGTCATTTGTTCTTTGATTAAATGGTGTTGAGTTTTAACAAGGATGATAAACATTTTGGCACTGTGAGAGAAAGGGTGTTTGCCGGGAGAAACTCCCCATCCGTTACAATGTTTGAGTGTTTGAAAATACATGATGAGACGGAGTAGAACTAGTTAAACTACGTCTGGCCTTTGTTACCGCTGCACTGTCAGATACTTAGGGCTTGTCCTGGTCAGAGGGAGAATGAATGCAAATTTAAATCCCTGTTTCTCTTAGTTGCGGATTTTCACTGTCCACTTTGTAATAGCAGTTTACTTGGAAACACGCAATTTTCAATCTTTTACCACCGGCAAAATATGAACACGCGAATTGCTCCGAAAACGAAAGTGAAAGTTAAAAGTTGGGCTCGTGCTGACCCAACCAAAACACATGGTGAAGGAATAAAAGTTCGGGGGCCACAAGCAGGAGGCCGGCGGGCCGGATGCAGCCCGGGGGCCGCCTATTGAGGATCGCTGACATATACTGTGGCACCCCCGGAGCTCAGTTAGAGCATGCGTCCCCCTACCCAGGGTCCGAATCCGACCTGTGGCACTTTGCTGCATGTCGTCCCTCCTCTCCTTCATCCCGTTTCCTGTCATCTCTCTAAGATGTCCTTTCTGATAAAGCCATGGAACAAAAGCAAAAAAAAACACTTATCATGAAAAGAGATGCTGCTTGAATTCCATTTACCTCCATTAAAAAACCTGAAGACATCCATTTACTTACTTCATTCATCCATTTTCAGTCGATAAGAAAGACTGAAAAAAGTAGCCCAGACCCCCATCTTCAGACATTCCCGGCCCAGCCCTGATGGATATGTAATCCCTGCCGTGTGCTCCAGGTCTGTGCCCAGTTGGACCTGCCCAGAAAATCTATACAGGGGGGCGTTCTTATCAGATGCCCAAACCACCTGAACTGGTTCCTTTCAACATGAAAGCGCAAAACTGTGCATTGAGCTCCTTCCAGATGTCTGAGATGTGATATTTCTAAGGGTGAGCCCTGCCACCCTGGGAAGTAAATAATTAATGAAAATTAATTTTGGCTGCTTGTAACTTGCAATATAATTCTTTAGTACAGTAACAAGAGCTCGTGACAGCATTTCTTAGATATTTTCTCTGAAGTCCGGGGTCAGGTGCCACTACCAAACCTCAGAGACAGATGCCTTCACCTTCCAACTGAACAGATAAATGGTGATGGCCCAGACAAACCAACAGTGACTGTCAGGTGTAAACAAGAAACTAACGGCAACCTAATGGCTAGATTAAATGTTATAATGCAAATTTTTTGCACACATGGACCAACATTTTGTTGACTCATCTGACCAACTCCAAACCTCCATCTGTGGAATTTATAGTTATGTCATTCCATTTCTTCCTTTCCTCCTGACAAACAGGTGGTAAAATTACTACGGCCACTATAGCACCCTGTCACTTCATCACTTCAACAGAAGCAAATGTCTTCTTGAGGCCTTTGCTGAAAGAACTGCTGCTGTCGGTGTTGCTGGGAGGACAAACCACTAGAGGTAAGGCCCGTGTCCACATTATGTTTTTCCCTGAGTGCAGTGCCTTTTAGTTATTCCCAATGAAAAGAGATTGTCTGCAGCAGCTCGGTTTTTTTGTAGTTTTGTTTTGTGAGCCCGCTCCAAGAGCTTCTAGTTAGAAATCTCTTTCAGAAAGGTTCTCGGTACTGAAGCACAATTGTCCCTCCTCACCAGTCCCCCACTGGCCTGCACTCACATTGCTCCTTCTTCCAACCGTGCCAGGGCCAAGCAAGTGTGCCATGCTTGAGCACAGTACAGAGGGCTCACACTATTTGAACAAACTGGATATTGGGGGTCAATCATGGGCACGGTACGGATTTTGAGTGCGCCCTAAGGCAATCAATCATATATAAGATCAGGCCAGACTCATCACTTGTCACCCTGGTAATGAAAAAAATTAAGGAGAAGCTTGTTCTCGCTGTGTCCATCTATCCAGAGGTCCTTCAGACAGAAACTGTAATAACAGAGATAGAAAAGTCAATTTGTTGGAGTAAATCTGCTTCTCTGAAAGTTGCTGGTGGGTGTCGTCCTTTTTCTACGCGCTGTAAGCGAGAAAAAGCCGTGTAGTCAGCCCTCTGTTACCGTATCGTTAGCTAATGTCAATCAAAGCCAGTGTGCAGCTTTTTTCCCCTCTCACGGCACATCGCCTCAACCCAGCTCTCCCAAGCACGCTGCCGGAAAGAAACATGTGTGGACACGGGCCTGTAAGTGGAAAAATGTGTTTGATTTAGCTGAGCTGACCCTTTTAAGATATGATTTAAATATGACTTAGTGGTTAATTTGAGAAAACCTGGTTAATAACAAGGCATATTAACACCCTGATGATGAAACACCTTGAAGGTTTTATCACATTTCTAAATATCCATTTTTAATCACACTTGGCCCACTGCTGTGTTACATTTGTAGTCTTTCGTTGGCTTTTTCATGCGAGTAGCATTTTTTCTGTCTACAACAGCTTTTACAACTGGTGAGGCATACTTTGCTGGTGGGGGGTGTTGTTTGATCTCAACATCTGCCCTGAAGGACAGATGTGAAACCAAGACCACAAACCACAGGGCTATAGTGCCCTTCAGGAGCCCAGCTATGTCAACAAACAATGCAACATTGGCCAGTACTAGGGGGCAATCAATTATTAATAGTACTCATGGATGAGTGGTATGTATATAACAGTTGAGGAGAGCGAGAACTTGATGTAATACTATACCAAACATAGATAAAAGCGCCTTGAGCAGAGATGATAATAACAATGAAAGGTCCGGGAAGGGTCTGCGGGCGGTGACCATCTCATCTGCATCTGAGCTCTCTTCTCATCATCTTCTCCGGGATACACACTGTCGCTGCCAGCCATGCCCAGAGATGAGGTGTTACATTAACACATGAGCAGGCCAATCTCAGTCCCATGCGCTCCGGTACTCATGCTGCGAGGGAGGACTCAGGGGCGATTTAATTGCTTCGTAAAGAGCATGAAACAACACGAAAAAGGCCCAGTGGTGGTCATTTTATAAATGTAGATGAACTTGAATTGGAATCGACTCAAAAGTGGTAATTATTTCTCTCTTGGACAAGAACCTCTTATGCACCATTATAATGTTTACGGCACCTCGTGCCCCATGCATTTTCTACCACATCTGAAGATATGAACTTCCATGGCACTTACGAGGAGCTTGCCAGAACTCCTATAGAGTAAATTAAATGTTATTGTATATCCAACTGATGCAGGAATGGTCTGTTTCCGATCAGGTCGCAACTAAGTACATTTGATAATGGAGGAGGCGTGAACAAGGCCCCTCTCTTAAGCAGCATTTATCAAGTGCACTTGTGCAAATTTACACTTCTGGAGGTATAAATTAATTTTAAAAAATGTATTTACGAAGGCTTTATGAATGAGACAGAGCATGCTAATGAGCTTAAAAGAAATTAGGAAAATACATTTAAAAAGTACCTTAAACTGGCAATAGCACTGGGTTGGTCCCTCAAATACAAAAGTCAAAATATGGCACAAAGGAAGCATATCTGTCATTGGGCAACCAAAACAGGAAGTAGCATTGTTGAACCGAACAGTGGAGATACGAAGGGACAGAGACTGTTTTGGTTGCGAAGGTGGCTCGGTCAAAGTCCTTCTAGGCAAGTCATGCCACTCGGCGGCCATCTTGGCAACGCCTCGAAAAGCCCAAAGAGACCAGACCCCTATCTAAATGAATGGAGGCATGGTCAAATCCACCCTTTAACGTGATAGCAGGACGGAAAAAACATACAGACATGCTCGCCAGTGAAATACGATACACATAAAAACCAAAAAACATCGACTTTACCGTAGAAATGATGTTTAAAACGCGCTTTTCCTACAGGGAGAACTCCACTGCGCATGCGTGCGGATTTACGACACCGACGTCCATCGTACGGCTGAATCTGTGCCGGCTGCTGTGCTCTGGGGCTGTGTCTGAAATCACCCACTCATTCCCTACTCCGTAGTCACTACATAGTGAGTCCAACATAGTGCACTATATAGTGAGCTCAATGGCAGAAAGAAAAACGGACTTTCGGACACTACTCCGGTGCCGTTAATGACTCTACTAGAGACGTTCTCGCTGTCGTAAAAACTACTTGTGCGCATGCGCTGGTGAAACAACATGATTGGGCTATAATTTTCCCGGTTCGGCTGTGATAACGCAGGTGATTGGCTGTTGGTGAAAGGGGCAGGATATGAGTGATCTGTCTCTACAATAGTAGAACGTCTCTGGCTCGGTTTGTTCTGCCTGTGTTTCAGTATCAGAATCGGACTTGAAGTCGTACTGCAACCATGGTTATCAGCTGCAGCAGCATTATTTCAGATCACACTACATTGCTCGGCATGACCCACCCTACTCTGCCTCTGATTGGCTACATTCTGGCCTTATTAGTTATGTGCATGTGCAACTCTCACTAAAGTTTGAACAGACCCAAGATGTCTTACTACGTAGGAGCGTTCAACACACAGAACCAAAAGGAATGCTGTAGCAATGCGCCATCTGAGAAAAGAAAACGTGTTTTTTGAAAATTGTGTAAACCTATTCTACCAGGACCCCAAATCAAAGTATGAACCTGAAGATTAGCATATTAGGACCTCTTTAAGGTAGAGACAAAGAATATAATGTTATATATATGACAATAAAACATTTAAAGATTAATTTAAACAGTACCACTCACACTGGTTTGTGATTATACATCTATTCTTTACGAGAACACTTAAAAAAATTTAAACATTGAAACATTTCCTCTCTACTAGTAACAACCATGTTTTTCGCAGCTGTTCTGCTCCAGACTGCTTGAAAATTAACTGTGCAATTTCAGCCTCTTTAAGGTACTTCAATTTTGAGCACTAAATTTGAAGTTGCACCCAAATTCTGACAGAATTCACACAAACATAATTTCCAATTCATTTACAAAATGCACAATCCACTTTTAATTCACCAAATGTTATTTCTGCATCTGAAGCGTTAATATTCTTTTTCAGACGGACCTGCCAATCCATTCCGCGCACAGTGTGCCAGCATGCTCTTTGGTTCAAAGTGGTGAGAGCAGATGATGACAGTTGGGTGCATTACACCGTGGGATGACTTTGGGAAAAGAATGACAGAACATGACATGGCAGGCGGTAAAATTTGTCCTACGCAAATGGTGCGCAATCTGAAGCAAACAAGTCACTTTATTTGAACCCGTCATTGCAGCGCCTGCGGTCGGTCAAGCATCGTCCAAAAATTTCATTCGAAGGACAAAAAAACATAATTGAATGAATACAGAAAAAATTTACTGATTGATAAACACTTCAGGAGGATTGAGATGGCAAAAGAGTAAGGTTTCAATGATCAGGCACATGAAGACAGAAGATAAGACAGAATCGTCAGTGGCAGTGGTAGTAGCAAATTTAAAATACATGGTAAAACAAATTTTAGTGAGGACAGTCCCTTCATCATTTGACTGAAAAAATGATTTAAACAAGTTTTCAGTAATTATCCTTTAGATTTTCATGAAATCAGCCCCTGTTTTAGATTCTACTTATCGTCATTAAAGCACCAATTTCAATAATTTAGTGGCGGGGTCTGCCATTTCTGCAGTGGATGTAGTATACTTAAACAAGAAGGATTCACAGGAAATAATGCAGCATGTCATCCAGCTCTTGACCTTTATTTGATTGATATCAGTCTGTCTTGCCACTCTGTCTCTTACCATCATATCTAAGCTGTGCTTAGTTGCTGTTCATGCAAAGCAGACATTTCCTACTGACACTGCATTAAAAGAAACTAGATGAAGAGCTGAAGGCAACAAGCCGCACACCTCCAACTTCTCAGCACGCTAAGCAACTCCTCTTACTGTTACTACTGTGCTCTGCTTTTGTGTGGAAAAGTACTCCAGCTGTGCACAGCATGAAATCTGATCACAGTGATGATTATCTTGACGGACTTCCTTATTTTAACAACATGAGTTTCTTTTGAACTATAAACAGGTGTAGCGACTATCAGTGATGGGAATAACGGCGCTAAAATAAACAGCATTATTAACGGCGTTTTTTTTTTTTCAGTAACGGTTAATCCAAGTAATTACTTTTTCCATCGTTACAACGCTGTTACCGTTACCGACAATTAAATGTGGCACATTATAAACTGAAGTCACAGAAGCTGCAAAGCTTTTTGTTTTGTTTTGTTTTTTGTGAGGGAGGAGGGAGAGGCGAGACAACCGCAAAAGTGATGGTGATTGGCTCTCTAAGGTAGAGTGAGAGTTCATAAGCCAATCAGAGGCAGTGTTCAGTTTACACACAAACCACACACAGAAGCCTCACACACTTCACAAACTAGCAGAGATAAGCTGCAGCAATGGCGAGTCCGGAGGAAAAGTTGGCGTTTTCAAAGTGAATGTACAGACATTACTTACTCCTTGTGGTAAAAGGCAAGAACGTACATGTGAAGTGTACATCTCTCAACGGCACACGCTTCTACAAAACTAGTGGCCAAAAACACCATTGTTGACACTGTTGATGATGATAGCAGGCCAGGTGTGGCTAAAGTGAGCTCCACTAACAAAGAAGGACACAGAGTTGTCCAAGCAGCTAAAGCTGGATTTTTGCTCCAACTTCACAAAAACGTATGACAAAGACTGAACTGAACGTTCTGTGTAGGCACCTGTCGATGCAGTTCTACTCTATGCAACTGGCTTGTGAAACCCGCTTAGAAAATTCGTAGACATATTTAAACTTAAAAAAAAGGGTTACGTAGCTGCTCTCGGAGTTTGCTGTAGTACTTCTGTTTACAACTCTCAGTCCTTGTCTGTCTTTCTCAAAATATTGGCTATGCACTTTTCACAGCACTACAACATACATAATGACTTTAATTTTGTTTGTAGTTGGCACCCACCTTAGGTCTGACTTATTGTAACAGATCTGGGATATGTCTTTACAGCAGTGGCGTTGCACTCTGTAGGGGGCGCTGAATCCCACAACATGGCAATTTCTACATGATGTTGCTTTAATTGAGCAGTAATCAGAGGTACAGCGTGTAGGATAACGTTGCATCTAGTGGTGAGGCTGCAGATAGCAAACCCTTGTCTTAACCCACAGTGAAAAAACGGTAAAAGCAACTTCAGATTTTCTTGAGAGCAATTACCAAAGAGAACATGGTGGTGATGTAACTCTGAACCCTCCGTCACCCTGCCAGCTAGGGAAAAACTGAAGTGCCATATTTGCGACTATAAATGTTATGTTACTGTGGCTCACAAGCAAACTCGATCTAACGACTGACATACAGAGTGGCCTTTTGTTCATGAAGACTGGTGATGATTATAAATATTGTTTTATTGTATAAACAATATGTCTAATTACTACAATTATCACTACAATTGTTATTTTCAGGTGATTATATACTAATAAAACAACCTCATTCCTAATAATGAATTCCAATTCTGCCGCTGAATCCCTTTAAATCCTGCACACTGCACCTTTAACCTGTTAGATGATGTAGGACAAAATGTCAAATGACAGAAAATGTAGTCATCTAAATCTTTATTTCCTTGTTTACGGTTGACTATACAACTCAGGTACAGAGTTGAGCTCACTTATTGATCTACACACTGGCACACTGATGTTCCCCTTACAGGAAGTTGAGAAAGCTATCGACTTGCGCCGACAGTACGTCAGTGTTATGCGGTGTGTCACTGACGTTTCTGGAACATTTTGTACTTACAGTCGTTTTTTTTTTATTCAAGTGGTGGTTCATTCTGTCAGCCGCGGCTCTTTCGGTGACAAGAAATATGTGTGAGCAAGATAGGCCCCAAGCTTTCTTGAAAAATAAAAATAAAAATTTACAAAGCCAGATCACCTAGATAAACGGTGGTGTCATCCCTGCAAGGTCAGGTTTCAATGTTAGTTTGTAATCTCCTGAACCGACTGTCACAGTCTTTTGCCACAGAGTGCACAAATAATGCATTTAGAGCAGGAGATGGGCTCGGCGTCACTACAGGGAGGGTGGACGTGAGTGATAATAATGGAAACCATTCAAGAAAACTTACATAGAAACACGACCCTTGGATGGGCAGTTGCGATTGGCACGGAGTGGGCCGGGTGTCACATTTCAGCCGGGCACAAGCAGTTTTATCTGTCGGATGGAGAGGGGGCGAATGAGCACAACAAATTCTTGTGCCACAGTAAATGTCGCCACACGGCTTTGCCAGGGTGACCTCTGTGGCCAATTATAGGGGAGGCTAATGCTTTGGCTGACATATCTATTTGAATGGATGAGATGTTTTTCTCATTCGCTGACACAGGAGATCACACGCCTATTATCATCACAATGGCCATATACACAAGCTTATGTAAATGCCTCCTCACGCAGTAGTGACTGTCAGGCCCGCCGCATATTAGCTTTGTGTTTGGAAGAATGGCGAGTGTGGAGAGAATAGGAGGGATAAATTCAGGGTTGCTTGGATATCACTGCCTGAGCTATGAGGGCTACGCACCCAAGATAACAAAGCCTTTTTTCCAGTGGCGGATAATAATATTTAATTAGTTCAATTGAAATGATCTTGAGGCTGCAGTGAGGTGCTACAGGCATTATAGCCTAAGGGCATTAACTCGGGCGGCTGAGTCATCAATTAATTTGACATATGAGGCCAGATATATGGAGACACTGAACTGATAATGAACAACTGTAGTGCTAATGTAATCAATTCTACCTTGATCAAATCATTTCCCAATGTCCAAGAGGCTAAATTTGAACATGTTCCCAATGTCATACAAGAGGCAAGAGGATCCCCGTCGGTCCCATGTCTCCCCCAGGCTCACCCATCCACTTCCACCAGGCTGAGAGCACCTTGTGGACCGAAGTAGGGCAAGCACATGGGCCTGAGGCACGGGGAGAAATGGAAAAAACAGCAGCCTGGCCGCATATCGCACTGGAAAATAATGCAGCTGGTCTAACTGACTCCCAGAGGAAACGACCCTTAATTAGGCCCCTTCATGTTCGCCCCGTGCCAGCACCTGAAGAAAAGGCTGGGAGGAAAAGAGGCTCCTGTGGGGTTTTCGGAGGTGCTGGCAGAGATTATATCTGTAGGGCCATCCTGTGACTCCATTTGTGTTTGGCTGGCGATATCCTCTGCTGCCTGCTTCATTGTTTCTCTGGATGAAGTGGACTTCCTCATCAGGACCCAATTAGCTGCATCCACACTGAAGGACCACAGAGTCGGGGATTTATGATTGTGTGTGTGTGTGTGTGTGTGTGCACGAGCTCAGACACAGGCACACGTGTGCACGACTCAGAAGCGGATGTGTCAGCAGCACTGCGAGGTTGTGTGTGTGTGTGTGTGTATGTTTGTATCGAGGCTGTGAGCTGCTGTCAGTAGTCATCCCGTCTGGGGGAAAAGCCAACTGATTTGCCTCCTGCCTCCCTCCGCTGTGTTTGATCCCACTGCTTGCTCAGCCGTGAGCTTGTTTGGTAACCTTTGACACGCAGATGATAGGACCATATTGATGAGAGTGCACGCATGACAGGTGTTTACAGAGTGAAGGGAGTTGAACATAAACATAACACCCACCCCCCTCGCACACACACCACACCCACACAGACACACACACACACAAACATACGCATGTCTTTATAATTCATACAACCTGCATGCTCAGTTTTTGTGTGTTATTTTTTCCTTGTTTACAGTTGAAGGCTGTGGCTGCTCCTGCATCCAGCGGAGAGCAGATCAACAGCGACTTCATTTCCAATTCGCCCAAACACTCCTCTCCAGGCCGCCTCCTTGATTATAGCACAATGCGAGAGCCTGCGGAGAGAAGGCCGGGGGGGGGCAGGCAGCCGAGGGATGTCATAAGACCGACTACCACGCTTGCGCACACTCCGAGGCATCCGTCTGTCTCTCTCTTCCTCCGTGCCCGTAAAGAACCCCGAACATCCAAAGGGCACAAGTCCGGGTCCTATTCGCCCCCCCCACCCTCTTTCGTCCTGTCAAGTGGCAGCCCCTCTTTTTTAATGACCCTCACGCTGCGCCTCCACTTCTTTGAGAAGTTCAATCCGGGCTCCCCTCGCACAATGTCAAGCCGGTCCCTGGCTGTGATAATTGAAGCCTCTCATCTTTGGAGATGGGCTAATTTGCTGTCTTTGTACCATTTGTTCTCCCCCCTTTTCAGGACATTATTCGCTCCACCTGCCATACTTCAGGATTCCTTGATGTTCCACAGCCCACACTGCCCTTCATCTGGACAGCTCCGACAGCGACGCGCCACCACCACTGTCACCTACTGCCCTCTGCTGGCCTCCTCGTGTACTGCGTTGGTTTTGTAACACATGTATGCAGAGTCTTGCTATGACAGGGAGATTAAATGTAATGGTTGATTTAGCAGTAATAGTTTGGCGTTCACTTTGTTGTAATCTTTAGTGCCCCCGTATCTGAAGTTTGTAGGTGCGCTTCCTTATGGACAACAAAAAAAAAGCAATCACTTGGCAAATGATTCCCAAGGGACCAATGGCCTGTGATGAAGCTGGTGTCATTCTCTCAAAGTGTCATCCTGCATTGGCACATTCCTCCTCATAATGTCACACTCAGCGGTAGTAGTTTAGTTTCTTCCAAGCCCTCCGCGGGGACTATGAGACTTGTGTCCCCTCAAGATTTCGAGCTCTATAAACTTCAGGCTACCACGCAAGGGCGTGAAATACCCAGATTTGACTACTACATTGTGCAGATGGCTGACCCCATGTGTGAGTCCACTGCGGTAATTTCAGTGTTGCGCATCACCGTTCTGGAGAATAAGAAGCTTAAAATATCTCCGACCATTTTGGATTTGGCTACTGTTAGTGAGGGGGACGTTGCTCTGCAGCTGGCAAAAAGGTTCCCGACAGTGACTATTGAGCGTCCCCGGATGTGTGCACGTGCACACACACACACGCACACACACACACACACACACACACACACACACACACACACACACTCATCCGCACAACTTGGCAGGCCGGCCCACAGACCTGGCCAGGGGACGCAGGGCCAGAGAATGACTTTGCTTCACTGTGTCAGCGCCCCACCCCCCCAGCACAGAGGTTGGGGATGAAGGAGGAACTGCTTCTATCCTATGCTTGAGAGCTACTAATAAGAACAGGAAGCTCAGATAAAGGGCTCTCTTTCATGCTGTACCCACAGCCATAATGAGGCCTGGCATCTGATGGATTACCCAGACTTATTTCGTAAAGGCTGCCTCATTTTTCCCGTCGCCCTCCACTACCCTCAGCTCTCCCAGTCAGTTGAACAAAGGCCGGTCTTTTTAGTGCCTTAATGCCTTCATCACGCAGCCATCACGTGCATCTGGACTCTGTATATCTCCCGCTCATTAATTGTTCAGCGATAAGCCTAACATGATTTCCTCGGCGCTACAGACGGAACGGTGAGAGCGCTCAGTGACGTTAATGGACACAACAGCCGCCTTCACACAAAATAATGACCAGCCCATACACTGACAGCGAATATCATGTAAAGCAAAGGCGCTCAGCTGGAAAGAGCTTCAAATGACTGTCGCCCATCACAAGACGAGACGGATCTGAAGCATTGAGGCATTCATCCAACAAAAAGGGTCGTGGGCCAGTAGAGAACCTGATGTCACTTCAGTGTTCCGGTAGCTTCTGTTTCTTAACGTAGTCTCGCTTTCATCAGTCGTTCTAGAAAGATGAAGCGTTCTCGTTAGTGTCCTTAGTAGTATCGTTAATTAAATGATAATGAATGGCAAGAAATTGTGGCTCCAATGGAAATTTGCTCATACAGCAGCTACTTACCGACAATATTGTGAGACAATTTCCTACGAACTAGCTAACCAGCTACACTCATCTAATGTTATCACTTAGATTTTTTTTAAGCTGCCGTCTCTGCTGCCTCAAAAAAGACTTCAACTTCGAGTCTTCTTTCAAGCCGTTGTAAGACCATTTTGCAAGTCAAGATGCAATCAAGATGAATTTTTGTCGTAAAAATCGTAAATTGCCAGTTATTTGTATGTAAAACCATTCAGTTCAACTTCATTTTCTTGCTCAGTATGCATCGCCAGCACCAACAGGAGTCAGGCCAAACTAATAGCTGCAGTTATGCAAAATGAGGGTTAAAGCATTTTCACACCAAGCCTGGATTTTCGTCCAAAATATTCTCACAGAAGTGTATGAAGACTGATTTTATGGGTTCTTAAGAATGTATGCACACTGTTGTGAAACATTTGTGCGAGGGAAGAAATATTCACAAGGACCTCAGTGTGATGGATTTCCTTCTTTTACCAAAACAAATCCTTTGTTTCAGCTGATGCCCATGTCAAGATGGGAGAAAAACTCATCGATTTGGTATGACTACCTCAAGAAGGAGAACTTTCCCCCAAGGAGAAAAGTTATCTAATAAATTGGCAGACACAAAGTTTGAGTTTAGTATATCTGGTTCTTTAGTGGCTCAGTGTTTCACTAAGTCACAACCTGTGTCTCTTGGCCAATTGGTGCTGAGCAGTTATCGAAGGTTTCCAGAGCTTTTTAGCTGAAAACAGCTGCCTACTGCAGCAAAAGACGAGATGGTAGGTCTGTAGGTTCATTGCTCGGAGTGACCCCTCTCATGCTGTCATTTGATACACTATTTTAAGAACATTGATTTCAACTGTTATCAGATAACAGACACTAACAGCTTTGTTGACACAGTTAAAACAATAATTTGTCACGTACGTCTACCGTCCACCTGGCAGCGTTGGATGATGACTAACCTTCAGGCTGTTAGTCCCTGCGGAAGTTTACGCTGAAGTGTTTTGGGGTGTGCGGGGGCTTTAATGCGGAATTCATGAGCCAAAAAAATTCACAGGAAATACTGAAATTGTATGTGTTGCTATATGGTAAAACAAAACAAAAAAAGCGCTTTACACTATAAATCATCTTCATTACTGACTGACTTAAAGAGAGGAATTCAAAAAAAACAAAAAAACAATTATTTGAGATCCTCAAAGAGCCCATTTGATCGCCGAAAAGCCTGTGAAGTACTGCTCACCTCTGAAAGTCTTCTCTGATCAGCGGGAGGCGCAACACCAAGGACAGACAGGCTGGGTCCTTGGACTGCTTTTGCAGCCACGTCTGTTCTGTGTGTTTGTGTGTGGACGTGTCCTCTTGCATGAGTGTGTGGGGGCTATTGAAGTCGACTCTGTTCTCTCCCTGGTGCTTCCTGGTCCTCAGCCAAAGCCAGAGCTCTGTAACAGGAGATAAAGCTCGTCTGTTACGAAGACAGGAGGAAATGGAGCTTGGCTCTTTGGAGAGGGCCACTCACAACTGTATTTACATCATTTTGGAGGGGAGCTCGGCCCTAAACTCGTGTGCGCTCATCAGTGAAGAGTCATGTCTGCACCGAGAGGGCTGTGGTTTGTTTGGAGAGCTCTCCCTATAGGCATAAACAAAAAACAGAGGGTCTGCCTTTTAATTGCAGGGGTAATTTATTGCCTGACTTGCTAATTAAATTGCGTCTTCAGCCAGCCTGCCTTACACAAAGACTGCACAAAGGCAGCATCCGAGCAAGGTGTGGAATGGAAGACTTTGCCGTGGGCGAGAAGAGACGGGGGGAAAGAAAGGAGAGGGGATGAAGGGACAAAGTGCTGAAGAAGAGACAATGGCAAGCCCGGTAACGAGGTTAAAGGGATGGAGAGGGAAGAGCGAAGGAGATGTGAGGGGGAGAGGAACACATGACATAATGTCATTGATCCCCCTGTTGTACTGCCACAAGTTACAGAAGTCGAGCCGTGTTCACATGCACATGCAAGCTCCAATTAGTTGAGCTAGGCTGAAGAACAGGTGCACCGATGGGACGAGTTTGAAGTCGCGTTCCTTGAAAGGAAAGCGCGGCCCACTGACAGTCGCTCCAGGCCAGATATTTCTCTGAACTTCTACTTGGTGAATACTGTGATACTTGGTGTTTAAATGACTTTTTTTTCTATTTATTTTTGAAACAAGCATTGTTTTCCTCCTGTTAATGCCGCCCTTTTATTTACCCAAGGCTTTATTACAGCTATTATTGTTTTAAAGCCGCCACAATTGTTATTTTCATGTCAACAGTGGATCAAATCACTGTTTATTGAAAGGGACGAACCAAACA
Source organism: Sparus aurata (assembly GCF_900880675.1). NCBI lineage: Eukaryota > Metazoa > Chordata > Actinopteri > Spariformes > Sparidae > Sparus > Sparus aurata. Next base: position 18,955,310 of record NC_044194.1, on the reverse strand, counting down.
GAATTATCGCCTGGCTCTGAAGTTTTTCAGTGTATTGCCTTTGAAATAAAAATTTTGGCTTACTTAGGTTATCCTGAAGAAGCGGTTGCCGGTGCAGAGATGCTAACGCACCATAGATGATCTGTTAGAATCAAATTCCAGGATTTCAGGTTCAATTCAATTCTTTTATTGGTGATTGAGCATGATTGGAAACTGTTAATTTGGTGTGTTATCTGTAAAGGAAATAAACAGAAATAATTAGTAACAAATTCAGGCTGGTGACCGAAATTCATCATTGTAAAATATACTTCTCAATTTAAAGTTTCAAAGTGCCCTTGAGCTCCACCATAAGTGCATGATGAGTGACAGTCAACCATAATTATCATTAAACAAATGGAGCACCCAGTGAACCAACGTCCCAACATATGTGATCAACAAATCTAACAGCAGCTCCCATAACGTGTACAAACCTACAGTAAAAACCCAGTGTATGCTACCTGGCCAGCATTAAGCGGCACAAAGATGACAGGTGATGCCTCTTCTGGTGTGCCCTGTGGGACATTATCTAGGAGGAGATATTGGACAATTGTCAATGGAAAGAGACAAAAATATTTCCAAATCTATTTTAATTGTGCCATGAGTCACAGATCGTTGCAAGTCAGTAAAGTTGCAGTTAGACAGAAAGATTGTTAAATATCATTGCGTCAATATATGTCGCCAGCAGCCACACAGAGCAGATTGAGCCAGGCAGGAAGGCAGACACAAAAACAGCATAAAGCATACCGACAATCTTAAAATAAAACACCCTGTGCAGACTCGGGATCTACGGCACAACAATGTTGGACTCAGCCATAGTTGAAAATGAAGAAATTAAATTCTTAATACTATTTGTCAAGTGGCTTTGTCAACTGTTGGCTAACACGATATGACAGAGCAGGATATGATATGTCATGGTTGTGTTTACAGCTTCTGCTGCCCCCAAATGGCAAAAAAAATCAGTTACTTTTAAAGCTAATTCTTTATGAAAGGAAGAGATTAATGTAAAATGTCTAGAAAAAATACACACTTCCCTTTAGATTCTTTTGGTATGATGACGTAGTTTTGGCGACCTCAGCCATAGAGATGTCGGCCTTCTCTCCAATGTGATGGAGATGTATAGCTCTAAAAACTCGACAGCAATGTCTTTTTCCAGAATTTGTGACCCTCTTTTTTTCATTTTGGCGTGAACTTTCCCGTTAACGCTATGTCAGCGAGATGAAATGAAGCACCACATGCGAGGATGTGAAGTAAGACTACTTACAAACAAAAGCGACCATTCTTTTGTGGCGTTTACATGGTGCGGCATCAGAACATCTCAAGGAGGATATCTGGTGATTGCTAGGACAGAAATTTTAATCCCATGGTTGCGCATAAAGCACGCAGGATAGATCATGAACAATTCTGTTTTGTTGCAGCCAGCTGTCTGTGTTTACACAATGGTTTAAAGCAAGTGTACCACAAGCCTAAAAGCCAGCAATGTACGCAGATGCTTGTGAACTGCAAATGCACAGTTCATCGACGTGTGCAAACACCAGTCCCTCTCCGTGCGTTGGCCGCACATCAGACGCTGCCACATGCATTTCAGCTTGTTTGTTGTGTGACCAGGTCAGGCAGTAAAAGGACATATCTCGCTGTCCCATCCCCATCGCGTACATTAAAGAACATGACTCCCTGAAGCCGCAAGTACATTTGCCTTTTTGCTGCAGGAGTACAAATACATCTAACGCTGTGAAGTGCAGATACATGTATGACAAAGTCGACAGCTGGTGACCTCGCCGATATCCCATAACCAACCTGTCCATCACTTGTCTCCCAGGAGGAGGAGAGGAGTGGGGTGAGGACATACACAGGTTACAACACACTTATTTGTGCGGCTGCATATCGCAGCTGTGACAATTCCCCTGATGTGATCACATGCCATCACGCAGGAAAACACTCCACCCGAAACAGTCCAGGTTACGTTGTTGTTCAACTGAACGCACGTATAAATACGCAACAATACAGAACGTATGGTAAATGTAATGGTGTCTTTGATCCCACATGGCATCCATGACTGGAATTTGTCACAGCCACAGTGAGCAGCTTGTTGCTGCAAATGCAAGAAAAAAAAACTTTTCTTCAAGAGCGTCATGAATTTATTCAACTACAGCAGTTTCACGCTCTTCCATTTACAAGAGATGCTGTTTGAATTATTAATCTGAAGTACAATTATCAAAGGGAGCTCACTGAATACATTTTAACAGTGGTATAATGTCTCACCTGTTGTCCAGCTCATAAACCTTTCTATGACATTTCTAAAACAAAATGATGCATGGTTATGTGCCTATTGTCAGTTCTTTATTTTATCTACACTATATTCAAGACTAAAAAGAACACAGTGCTGAGCTTTATGCCCCACCTTGAGCTTTACACCAACCCATCAGGTTTGAATGCACTCCGAAGTCACAGTCTGCAATCAGGAGCAACGACGTTCATGTTGGAATGAAAAGATATAAACTTTATGTACTTTTACACAATAAGACATTGCAAAAACTGCAGAGCTGACATTGTTGATGTTGCATGTTTTACATCAGACAATATTGACCTCCTCGGTTGCACCTTATATCTATGATGAGCCTCAATCAAAACAGTAACGTCATCTTTTCCCCACGTCCTCATATCCAAATTCCAAAAATGAATCTGTGTTTTATCTCGTAACCACACAATGTACGTGGGGTTATGTAATATTTCAGCATAGGAATATTATACACGATGATTGTGAAAGGAAAATTAGAGGCTTTCATACAGGCCCCGAGTTGGTTAATCACTGGATCGCTGAACATCTGCGTTAGAATTTGTAGATGCTTTCATGTATTTAAATGTGGAGTTAGAGTTTATTTTCTTTTCTTGACTTCCTGCTTGCGAAGATACAGTATATGCAAGTAAAGTAAAAAGTATTGTATTCCTATGTAAGTGTCTCTTTTTTCACCATCACTCAGTGTAAAGTATTGAATAAAGGCAGCATAAACCCCTCTTGACTAATGCTCACGACCATCCTCCGCAAAGTCAATACAGCATGCGTGAGAATGGAGTGCATTCATCAGTGTTTGCCTCTATAGCCCGGTGGTTCATTCGGTGAGATTTTCTTACCTATTGATTTTCTTCTGTCCATTATCTGCCAGGGCGGCGCAAAGGCAATGATAAACGCAACATGGTTGGGTAGAAGCACTGTCACTGTATATGAATTTAGATAAAACGTTTAAAGCTCACTGCAGAAGCATCATACATCAAGTCATAATCCATTTTCAGCTCCTCTGACCCCTTTAGCCCTCAACAAAGGGCAGGCCAGTCGCTCTCGAGCCATCATTTCAAATCTGGGTGTGCTTCATGTTAAAGGTCTCGTCTTCTTTTTTTTTTTATTTTAAGTCCGCCTCTATATGTGCTCCTAAAATATTGCTCATGTGCATACTGTGCTTTTCTTCATAAAAGAAAAGTATCACCAGCGCTGTATAAAAGTCAGTATGTATCATCTTCAGATATTTTGTATAATATTTTCTTTATTGTCTGCGTGTTTGTCTCTCACAATTGCAGCACAAGTATCGCACGCCTTGTGTAGCATCTCTGTTGCATTTATGCACCTGTTTCAAATGCTAATTTTATTCCACTGGTGATTAGCAGGGCGTCTTTCCTTAACGAAGATTTGTATTTTTCTAGCGTTGTTCATCGTTCAGACAATATGGTAAGAGAGCTGCAAAGTAAAATAGGTCATCAAACAGGGCAGAAAATCACGTCGAATTTACATTTCAATCAGTAACGTCTTCATAGCATTTAAGGTCAAACAACAGCAGGTGGGTGTCGAACAACGGTGGAGTAAAGTGATTTTTGCACTGAGACTTTTGAAGGGTGTTTTTGTGTGCAGGGGATTCACACAGGGCCCAGCAGGAGGTGCTGAAAGGTCTTGATGTGAACAACAGAGCAGCGAGGGCGAGAGGTCACCATTATTAATTGACCGACCTGTTACCCCGAAGCAATTATTCGAAAGAAAGGGTTCAGCTCTTTTTGGAAATATGTTTATTTTCTGCCAGAGAAGTTTCAATACCAGTCTCTGGAGTCAGGAGGTGATTAGCATAGCTTAGCATTAAGACTGGAGACAGGGGGAAGCAGCCAGCCAACCGACTGACAGCTTGAAAAGCATACCAATAAACTCGCAACTCATGTGTAGACTTTGGTTGTAGGTCGTTATATGCTGTGACTTTATTGTAGAATGGCAGTTTATCTGTCTGTAAGGTGCCTCTGTTCCACTTCCTGAAAACCTTTCAGTATTAAAAAAACTTCGAGAAGTCATCTCTGTCAGTGGTCCATCAAGAAACAGCACATCACGTAGCTCCCCACAAAATCATAAAATAGCTATTTTTATATTTGTATATCTTATATATATGACGCAAATGTGATATAACACATTAACCATTCAACTTTAGAGGTGTTGTTAGATTTTTAGCCAAGCGAGCAGGTTCCCCCTGCCGTCACTCGTTTTGCTAAGCTAGGTGAATCACCCCCTAACAATAGCTTAATTCGAAGCTTTGATGCACAGGTATACAAGTGGTGTCATCTCATCTCACTCTTGGGAAGAGAGAAAATAAGCAACTCCCACTTGTTGAAATTAGTCAATTGAAATAATACATGAAATAATCTAGCATTTGAATCCAATAATGAAACAGTATTTTTCGATGATCTGGTAGAACTTAAAGAATTCATGTGAAATTTCAATATAAAGTTGGACAATATTCCTCCCCTGGGTGAAGAAAACTTCTCCTGCTATTTTTTAACCTGACACATTTTTTTACACAGGCTGAAAGATGGACAAAACTGTTCAGATGAAAAGGGATCAGGGCATGATGATGATAATGACTAGATATTATAGCTGTACCCATTGTGGTCCTGATTACATATGATTTCTTTTCTCTTTTTTTTTTAAGTATCTACTCCTTTTTTCCCCCCAGATAGTTTCACTGAATCACTTCACCCAGAGAAGAGGCAATAATGATTGAAATCACCTGGCAGAGTGTTTGATTGCTATGAAATCTTGCATAATTGGCCCTCTGCAGCACGTGGCTGCACATCCCTGCTCCTGCTCCAGCTTTTGGAAGAGATAGGGAAACTCTCCACGCTGCGTTTTCCCAGTGAGAATTAACTGTACACACATCCATCCATCTCTTTCCCATTCTTATTTTGGACATCATATCCGTCTGATTCTTCAGGTAAGCTACCTAAGCCTACTTAGATGCTTTCATAGCAACAAGACGATGCAACAGTCCTTGTGCCCTCGTTCTTGTGAAGCTGAGCTATTATAGGTTGGCTGAGTTCTTTATCTCTGTGTGTGTGATACAAGAGGCACTTGAGCTCCCTAACAACCAGCCATATTCATTCCCCATCATACGCTGAACCATAACCAGTTATGCTGATGAGGTCATTAACTAAGCTAATGAATGCGTTACATGGCATATGTTGACATACTTGTTTTCGAGCATTATGCGGCTGTATAAATATTAACTACCTATTTTAAAGCATGCGGGCATGAAGGAGCTGCTGCTAATTTATTCTCATTAATATCCAAATGTATGCAGCCAGATTCTGGAAAATCAGTGCCAATTATCTGCTCTATAGGGGACGGCTGCTGTTTGCAAGTATGACCCTCATTCCAAGTGATTCCTGTGTTCAAACGAGCGTGCCAGCCCTGTCTCTACGTGTGGACACGTGTACGGCGTATGCCAACGTCTGACGCTGTAGAGCCCGGTGAGACTCTTGTTAGGATCGGGGTTACTTTGAAGATGCATTCGGATACAGTCAATAACTACCCTAACTACCAGAAACAAGCGACAGAGACACCATTCACTCTATTACAAGACACTGAACCATCAACACGATGATGAAGTTGTTATTTTAGGGTTAAACGTTACATAATGTTGCTTTAAGTCCCAGGGGGTAGTGAAGCCTCCCGGCATGTACAACAGTGTAACAGATGTATGGACTTCTGTCTCATGTGGGCTCTCGCAGTGGCACTGGTGTTAATGTTTTTTTCCACACTGATGCAAAGGCTTGGTTTATTTGTCGTTTAAAACAGAAGTGCTGAAGAAAATCCGACCAAAAACCAAACTGAGATCCACAATGTTCCCACTGTTTCCACAATTCACCAGCCATCACAAGAAAATGTGGTCGGGGTGCTTTGTGTGTACGGTTACTGATGCTCAATGAAATCATCTAATGTGCCGATGTTACGCCTGCCAATAAAGGCTGCCATTAAAGACGGAATTTGCTCTTTGGTGCTTTGTGTCTGCACCTGAACCTCAGCTCATAACAATAGCTAAAGAATTTATTGGCTGAACATGAGTATAAAATGTGTTTTATTGGTTTTTACTTTCATAACTCTGCAGTGCTCTCAGCTCTCTCTCGGTTTGTCTTGGCACTAACACTTCCAAACACACGATCCACTGGTTCACTAACTTAACCGTCTATTTTTCAACCTACTGGCACAGCATGTGACATTATCACCCTTGATATCCTGAGGCGTAAGGAGGGCTTGATGCGTGCAGTGTAGGTGTCACAAATGTTGCCACTTTCTAGGCCACACCGTCCAACTGGCAAGGACACATGACCAACCCACAGAGGAGCAGTGGCTGGAAACCTTTCCTCTGCACTAAACTTCTCAGCCTGGGAGCAGATGATTCGATGTGACATGACAGGTGGATAACGGTACAGGGGACAGCTGGATGCTGTGCCCCACAGGCCTGCTGGGATCTGAAGAGTCTCGAGGTCAGAGCTGATTGAACCTCGCTCGCCTTTTTTCCGGAGCTTTGTCTGCTGTGCCACTGCCCACAATGCGATGACCACGGATGCTGAATGCTGAAAAACAAAAAGGTAAAGACTGAGCCAGACATGGTACTGCTGGGAGTTGGAACAGTTGGCCTGCATCATTTCTGCGTTCCAAGTCAGCCAATTAGTGACAAACATGAATCCACAGGCAGTGCTACCGCTTATTAATTCATGAGTGTTGGAGAACTGGAATATGAGATTCTGCTGGTGGAGATTACCATATTATTGGCCGATGCTGGCTTTCTGTTCATCTAAACTAAGAATTATCATAGCTAATGTGTGTACCTGTTGTTGTAATTGTTAGCAAATCCCCACGGGGGAAGAAAAAAAAACCCAGCCCTACATTCAACTGTAGTATATCTTCTGGTAAACAGTTGAATCAGACGAGCTCTCAGAATCAGTGCGGGCATTGTACATTTCTGCAAACCATGTACAAGTTAATAAATGCCCAACGTCAGTTTTGTCGGCATAAACACGTTTGGTAAATGTCCTGATGTTTGCAGCAGCACACTGTTTTCAATGCATACTGTGGTATGGAAGGTGACAATCATCACACATTGTGCATTTGCTCAACTCAGTTGATGAATTCTACCATATAGTGTTTAAAAAATGATATTTCATGTTTAGTTAAACTTTCCTGTCTGATATTTTGTGAAAATATACATATATACATAAGCCTTCAGTTTGTACTCGTTATTGGTCATTGTGTCTGATAGTAATAATAATTATAACTAGCGACTGCCTCATGATGGGATCACAACAGCTACACCAACATGTTCGTGTGATGACCCATGAATGTTGAGTTGTCATTACGCAAGTATCTCAACCAAAAGCCTGTAACGTTTTGTGACTGCATGTTGCGTGTTTGTGATGCTATTGCATTGACAAAATCTGTCCACAGAAATACAGACGTATAAACACCTGGCAATGCACCCAAAGCTGCTTCTGTGGTAGTTCCGGCTAAAACAGGCAGACTCACAGAGTGATACCTTGAAATTTTCTGAGATGGTTATCGTACTGTGAAAATCTTGTACCGTTGCCACCCTAATCAATACCAAATGACAGGATGAACTCCCCTGCATAAAAGCTAAAGATGTCCATCGTTCCACTGGCAGGAGCCTCTGTGACACAGCTTAATGCGAAATGAAAGTTCAGATGAATTCTCAGAAAATCATTTCTGAGGCTTTTCAAGGACATTTCAAGGACACCTCAAGAAGAAGTGGACAAAATAACTTTTGGAGTTGTGGAGAAACTAAACTATTAAACTGTGATGTTTGTTTTACCATCAATGATGGACTGGTACCGTAGGCAAGTCTTTACAAATTCATGCTGCGCAGCCAAACAATAGTTCTAGTGGAGATTCAAAAAGTTTCCAAAGACACCAGACATGTCCATTAGACATTTGAAATATGAAACATTTAATGGAGTGTTGAGGCCATAAAATGTCAAACATTTGTACAAGTTTATACTGGAGGGGACACTGTCAGAAAATGCAGAATAAGTATGTTTCGGTGTAAACTACTTAAGAGGACGAGTTGAGATGCTAGGGGGGGTTTAAATAACATAAATTGTATGTTTGCTGTTTCTTGACCCTTTCTTCAGTAAACACAATGGACTCTACTTTGGAAATCTTTGGTAAAAACATTTCTTGTGTCCTGAAAAACTGATTTGATTATCCAAAAGACGCGTGAAATATGAGGAGCATTCCAAACTAAATGACTCGATTTTGTTTGTGACTTTATTTTCTAAACTCTGGGTGTACCCGACCTGTGTGTAATGAGCCTGAGAATTGGGTTGGATTTACACCGGATAATTGCGATGAGATTGCAATCAAAGTTTCAATTAGGCTGCAGTTACAGTGAAGCTACTCCCACCTGGGTGTTGATTTGCAATCTGTTAATTTGGAATTAGGGTATTAGCCTTCTCACTCTCTCTCTATCTCTTTAGGGTTAGCTGAGGTTTTCTGGGTTGGGACCTTCATTATTAATCCTGTGTATTCTGTCCATAAAAGGACAGTAATGTCTCCCTGAGATGTCTGTTTGAACAGGCCATATTAGCCCGCAGAGACTTGGCTGCACTGAAAAGGGACGTTTTTCACGAGCAGTTGAGTTGCTGTATTTGTCTCAAATGAATACAACTGTTTATCAATGCATGGGGGATACTCAGTCCAATATGATGATCTGACTGTTCGCAGAAGTTAATTGCACCCCACGGCCGCCAACTGTTTGTGAATTGTGCGCGTGAACACCGGCGGAGCTCAGACACTCACAGAGATAGGGGAGGACACTGAAATACGCAGTGATGGCAGCATTGAAAAATTGCAGCTGCTACATAGGCAGGGATACCCTTCAAACGACAACAAAAAAAAAAGGTTGAAAGCCAGCCAGCGCCGCTCCCTGCATCATTTTGCCTGAGTGACCTACAAAAGTCCAAAGCAGATGAAAGATTTCCTCATCTGTTTAATACATTTGCAAGCCCTGATGCGTAGCCTACTTGTACATCTGGTAAGTAAAGCCTGAAATTTCTCAAGGGGGTTAACTCCTGATCTAAATGTTCAACATGCAGCTGAGAAATGTAATGAGCAGAGTTAACAGGAGGGGGCAGCAGCGCCCTGAAAGATTTCTGTCTGTGTACACGAAGAAGACAGTGACCTGCATAGAATTAGAATGTATAGAGCAGTTTGCTATGCTAGAGAATGAACAAATTTGCCCTTTATCTGTGTTGTTTTCCAATGATGTTTGAATATACATGATTGAAATCTGTTTTTGTAATATTGCTGGTTCTTATAGGTGAATTAGTTGACCCTTCACTATCCAGTTACCATCAACGATTCCCATTTCTTTTCTAAAGACCTACTCGTATATTTGAGTTATTGTGATATATTTGCTCACTACTCTCACATCTATCAAAGCACAAACACAAATCCGATTAAAAAAGGGTCCTAGCATGATATGATATATCATATATACATGTATTTAAGATATATCAGATATATATTATACATTTTATCGTTACATGTTTGTCTATCTGGTACGATTCTATGTTGAGGCTGCTGTATTGTTTTGATTGGGAAAATCATTAACACCGGTAGCTACATTACAGCTACGGATTCTGTTGTCTAAGGTTAGTTTCCATATAATGGTTCAACGATATGAACATTAGACATTTCTTTTTGATAATATGTCAAATGGTATCGATACGAGTGAGCGTAAACCAACGCAGAACGTAAACTGTCCGTCTGCTAGTTTACGGCTTGCTATCAGAGTGCTAACGCTAACGAACAACACGGCTTGCTAGCTAGCTATTAGCTCAGCAGTCTGGTATGCTAGCGCTAGAGCATTGTTTCTCAAACTGATCAGCCCTATATGTCTTTGGTTTTCACGGCTGACATTAGTCGTCATGATTTGCAGCCGTTTTACAGCCGTGCAGCAATAGGTTGTGGCGTTGAAAACCGTGTTATGTTAACGTTAGTTAGCGCATGTCAGTACACATAACTGACGCTAGCAAAGGTGCGTCTGTCAGCTGCCATATGGTTTATATACATTTCGTCAACACTGTCGTTGAACGTTACATATAAACAGCTAAATAAAATGTGATTCAGATCATTCATTGGATGTTGTGACTGTATTTGAAAACACTGTCCCCAACAATAGAACGTTATGATATCGTTGACTTGATGCTGACTGGTGCTCACACAGAAGCGTTATGCTATTACATTATTGCTGATAAAAGATGATCTACTGTGGTATTTAACGCTATTAAGCAGTTTCAGGGTTGGAAAAATGGGAATAATCCGATTCTAAATCTATGTTGGCTTTGGTTCCCCTGTACAGAGGTTAGCTTGTTCTGGTATTCATTGTTTTGAATATTGTGATTGAAATACTAAAACACACAGTAGCTATACACCGTGTAAAAATAGAAAGGTGTTGTTTGTAGTTTTTAAAAGATACGTCCGTGGAAAAAGAAAACAGAAAGAAAACTAAGTCTCACACAGTGTCATATCATCGTATTCTCTCCAGGTAAAACTCCTTGTGTAATTTATCATTGCCTCATGCAATGTGTGCTTCCATCCAGCAGAGGGCACTGCAGCATAGCATTTCTCTCCTAGATTTGGAAAGAAGAACACAGAGAAACACTTTGCTAACTGTTGAGGTTATGGTAAATAACATCTGAAAGACCTACCCACGAGTCAAGTTTTATCCCACTAAAAAAAGGTTCACAGAAGAGGTGACACAACAAGCCCGCTCCGTTCGTCAACAGTATCTGTGATGAGGGCTTTTTGTTGGTGGAAAGTGACTCCAGACATCACAGAGATGTTTGAAAGAGAAACCCCTGCTTGCGTTAACTGTCGGCTGCAGAGGGAATTTTCCCCCACATGTTCTCATCCCCAAATGGGCTTTTTTGTGGTAGGCTGAGTAATTCCTCTGTGACTTTTCCCACAGTATTTAGTGGCGGGGGGGCAGAAACCACATCCAGGATACAGAGGCTCACTTCCCACAAAGTGATTCAGAAGAGGTCAAAGGTTAAAACACAATGATATTGTCCTTATTTTCAGAGCTCAACCTGGGCTGTTTGCCCACAAGCACTCTGAGTCATCCTGTTTTTTCAATTACGTTTTTCTCAGCTATGACCTCATGTCTTAATAAGTAGCTCAAAGATGAAAAAATATGAAAAATGTCATGGTAGAATTCAACACTAATAAAGATTTTTTTTTTAACGATGATAGTTGGACTTCAGTCTTTATCGGACCAGAAGTTCAGCAAGAGAACCTTTTTCCCCCAGCTTTGTGTCATGCAGACGATCACATCCCTATTTACTAGGCGGTACCATAACACTATTTCCTCCTGTTGAAAATAGGCTACATTAGCGCCTGAGGAGTTGGGATGATGTGTTTTTTTTTTCATTCACTTGCTCAATAGAGATTGATGGCAGTAAGACATTTCTATTAGAGGAAATGTGACTGGCCAAGAGGAGGTTTGGAGCCAAGACTGGGAGGAGTTTGGACGAAAATCAGAAAAGCGAATCCGCTGCAGAAGGAGAAGTCTTATCTCTGTTTCCTGGCTGGGCAGCATCCCTGAGGACAATGCTCGACGCCTCAGTCCATCCCTGTCTGAAAATATTTAACCCATCTTCATCAGGCAGCAGTGTGTGTCCCCATTCTGGTCCCCAAAGATAGCACAAGACTTACATTAGCTAATCGCTGACCTTTCCAGCTCATATATCAATACCAGTTAGGTTTGTAGCTCTGACTGTACTGGTAAAAGACGTTTCCTATTCTAACATCTCCCACTGTTTTCATCAAGGTCTCCCCTGTAGTCATAGACGTCATGGATGAGCAGACTGGTTCTCCTGGAGCCAACGCTGAAAACAACGGCCAGAGAAATGGAGATGAGGTGAGAGCTGAAGACGGATGTCAAATTACATATTTTTCAGGTTTTCCGATTCAAACTCCCAAGAATGTTCTGCCAGCGTACATATCATGGGGGATTGCTACCTGAACCTTCAGAACATATCTGTTTTTGTTATCTTGCACAGAAGCCCCGACGTGGCAGCTGGACCAAGGGGAGGAAGAGGAAGAAGCCAATGAAGGACAGCAATGCACCAAAGGCCCCTCTCACAGGCTACGTTCGCTTTATGAATGACAGACGGGAGCAGCTACGGGCAGAACGTCCAGACGTGCCCTTTCCAGAGATTACGAGGATGCTGGGCAACGAGTGGAGCAAGCTGCCCCCTGAGGAAAAGCAGGTTGGTCTAAGAAGTTTCTGACAGGTTCACACATTGAGCAACAACTGTGAGAAAAAAGTGCCAATGTTCTGCATTTCTTTCCAATCAATTATTTATGTTACGCTGTTAAAGACTGCCTGCACGATGCTTTAAACTCTTACTAAGAATCCATATGGACTGGAGCAGCATTTACTAGGGCGATCCAGGCCTTTGAGAAAGCTGTGGAAGAAAACAAACAGACCAGAGGCAGTAGCAGCCCGCGGAAAAATCTGTTTAGGTTCTTTGACTGAGGGGGTGGTGGATTTTTAATTGTCATTACTTTTTTGATTTCAGTAATTGCACCAATGGTGCCCCAAAGGGCTGGGCTGAAATATTCATCAGCAACATGCTTACACTTCAGACTATTCCCAGCCAGATTTAACACTCTCAAACCAGCAGAGACTTTGATCTAATTTTACCTAGTGCACAAAAGGAGTGTAGGAACAAAAGCCTGTAGAGTCCAAAGTATCAGCGTTTTAGAGCTGACAAGACAATGAATTACAAACGTCTATGTTTGGTAGCTGTTGGACAGATTTAGTTTTACAGTCAAATGGCATCTTGTCCTAGGTATGCCCTCAACTTGAATGCAATAATATCAGAAAGGGATTACAAAGGATTTTGTGGCTTTCTGCTATTGATAAGGACATTATTACAGTTAGGTTTAGGTAGATTTTGCGTAAGAATCTGCAGATATGTCTAGAAATACCACTGTGGTAAGGATAACTTGGATTCATTTTTTCCAAATAAGGCAGAACATGGATTAACAAAAACGTTATGAGTTTTTACTGACTTTGAGTTACATCAACAGCTCATTGGTCCATTTTAAAGAAAATGTATTTATGACATGACATTAAATTCTGTCTTACTAATAAGTATAACATTGATGTTTTACCAGAGTTTAAGGCTTAGACAGTATTTGCAAAATGACGGTTTTAGTAGTTTTTCCTCAAATTCCTAAACTAATTATATTAAGAGATGCATTTTTTATTACAGGCCTTGAGTGATAAAGGTTATTAATATTGTAAATTACTAATTTTTTTTCTTTTGAACGGAACTAATCCTGATTAGGAATAATTACTCCCACTCTTCAAGCCATATCACCCACAATCCTCCTTCATCCTGTTTCACCAAATCTCAGTTCCTTCCGTTTTTTGGCTTACTTCCTTGCTCTTCTCACCTTTCTTCCTTCACCCTGAAGCGATACTTGGATGAGGCGGAGCGAGATAAGGAGCGCTACATGCGGGAGCTGGAGAAGTACCAGAAGACTGAGGCCTACAAACATTTCACTAGGAAGGTTCAGGAGAAGCAGAAGGGCAAGCGACACAGGGGAGGTGAGATGTGGTCAGAAAAGCAGTAGAATGGCAAGTTGGCAACAACAACTGGAGCTAGCTAGACTGACTCTCTGACAAACCATCTTTTTTGATGTCTTGAAGACTTCATATGTCCGCTAACATTTGAAAAAATTGGATTTATGTTTTGGGAATGCAACTAATAATTGATTCCGTTGTTGATTCATTTGTTGAATATTTTATTGATTAATTGATGAGTTGTTCGTTCTATAAAATGTAAAAAAAAAAAATGTCCTTCAGTGTTTCCCAAAGCCCAAGATTAATTCCTCAAATGTCTTTTTTGTCAACAGCCCAAAGATACTCAGTTTACTTCCATAGAAGAATGAAGAAAACAGAAAATAGTCACAATTAAGAAGCTGAAACAAAAGAATTCTGACTTTCATTTATTAAAAACTTACTTTAATCAGTTTCAAAAATTGTTGCAGATTGATTTGATAGTTGATAGTTAATGTTGAGTTGATTAATTGTTGGTGCTTTAGTCGACAATTTCTACCCAAGCTGGTTAACTAACGTAACCAAGAATCTGGTGTGAGAGATGTTGTGCCGTGGTGCTTAAACTTGGAAAAAGGAAGTCATTGTATATGTAAAAAACAGAAGGACATAAGAAATCACCTCGATAGGTAGGCAAAGAAATGTTGCGATGTTGTTCCTCATAATTATCATGAATGTTATTCATTATATGATGTAAAAACTCCGAACTTACTTGCCTTGCCCAGTCAATGGAAATGTGGCAGGGAAACGGGATACTTTTTCAGTTCGTAGGAGCATTTCAGGTTATGAGTTCAACCTGAGGACAAGGAGCCTCTGTTACTGTGCTAACACAACACATGGTCTACATTATTTCTTCCTGTTATGTGACTGTGGATAAATTCCTTGTCAAATATCCAAAGTGGGGATGACATAGACAGCTCTGGTTTTGCATGAAGTTGTGAGAGAAGTCAAAGTGCTCTACTGAAGTAGATGATCTGCGTCATTTCAAATAATTCACAAGAGAGAGAGAGCAAAAATGGGATTTTTAAAATTTATTTTTTATTCATTCTGTCAGTTCATGGTGTGGTAAAAGCCTGCTGCACTGGGGGAAACATGGATCATTTGCTGTCCTCTGTCTTAAATCCTTCCTTCTTTTCCAGATGGTGGGCATCAGGTAGCCAATGAGGCTCTTCACGAGGTCAGTAACTCTCTCCTGCCCTATCACACTCACAATCACTTTCCTTAAGAGGTATATAACAGATTTAATTAAGTGAAGAACTTTTCTTCCTACTATTGCAACATACTTGTGTTATCTCCACAGTTCCTGTCGAGGCAAGTAAAACACCAGATGTTGGTAGAATGAAATGAGTGCATGTTGTGAGACATATCAAGATAGAAATAACCCAACACATGTTGAAGACACAAAATTAATTCATATCACAGTGTCCTCAAAACGTTTATGAAGATGGGAACATGTCATTGATGAGTTGATGTGTAACCACAGTTAGTCTGTTTTTGCTGTTTTCTCACCCAGGAGCCTAAATAGGTTGTGTTTGCCCTCTTGCACTGCACATTAAGTGCTCATTCTTGCGTCACCAAAGCTGGGTTAATCCGCTTTGGTACTTTGTTTGTGTTTGTGATCCAAACACTTGGCTTCTACTAAGTGTGTAATGAATTTTTGTTAAGTTCTGCGTTTAATTAAGAGGTTTTCCTTTGTAAGCCTTAGAGCACACTCCTGAAGGGTTATGGCCAAGGTGACTTCACTGGAATCAGCTTTCCTGTGGGGATGCTAGTGTTTCTCCTCTAGAATTGAAAGAACACATGATTCAGCATGAATTGAATTACATTAAGAAATGATGATGGATGATGCATATTTTCAGAGGAAGGACTGTGACGTGAAACATGCTCTGTATTTTGTTATTGTGAAGCACATTGTTATTGCAATCCATTGCAGAGCCTTGATATCTTAGCAGCACTGTTGATGAAATTACTTCCCCTTCCTCATTTTTTAAACTGTATCACTGTGTTCCTCCCCGTGGTCAGGTATGAAATCAATTGCTCACCCACCTGCTGCCCAGCTAGATAAATGACCACCTCTTGCTGTCAGTCTGTGTGGCCAAATGTTTCCACTGTTCAGCTCATCTCCTTCCCTCTTGCTTTCTCTGGCTATGATCAGAAGGATGCAGAAGGGAAGGACAGAACTGTGTTCGACATACCAATCTTCACAGAGGAGTTTCTCAACCACAGCAAAGGTAAAGAGCTCGAACGCAGCCGACTGTCTCGTTGAGAAATACTTTGAAGCTGGCGTGCTGTGACTTTTTTAAGCTTCCATTTGTCTAAGTGTTTCGAAAACGCACTCCCCTGCTACCTCAAGAGAACTTTGTTTTATAACACTCCATCGTCCCAGAATAGTTCTACAGTCCACCGAACTCCCTAAACTTTAAAAGAACACACCTCTTTGAGCAAGTAAAACATTTATAACGGCGCCAACTGCTGTCATGCTTTTTTCCTCTGGATTTCACGATCGTTTCAGTTTCTATACGTGTTTGTGCATTCCTCAACAGCACGTGAAGCTGAGATGCGGCAGCTGCGTAAGACCAACATGGAGTACGAGGAGCGTAACGCAGCGCTGCAGAAACATGTGGAGAGCATGCGCGGGGCAGTTGAGAGGCTGGAAGGCGATGTGATGCAAGAAAGGGGACGCAACGGTCTCCTCCACCAACACTTGGAGACCCTGCGCCAGGCTCTCACCTCCAGCTTCTCCTCCGTACCTCTGCCAGGTGAGAACCAATCATTCCAGTTGCAATCCAAGTTCAAAAACTAAATAGAACTAGATACCAGACACAGACTAATACAAGTGTCAAGTTTCCAAGTTTCCACTTCTTGATTATACAGCTCACTGAATACGCACAGTAGAGCTTGCAAGTTCCCGCTCGACCCGTAGACTTTACATTGTGATAATGAAGGGAGAGTCAGTAGAAAAGCAATGAAAGTCCATTCAAAGAGAACAACACAAAAGTCCTATAACAAGATGGTTAATATCTTGTTATCAGTAAAATATTCAGTCAGTTTTCACCTGTTGAGAAATGGGAAGTGATTATTTCACTTCAAAGCATTTTAACACAGCTAAATGCTTCTTATAAATGTTGACGTGCTGACGTCACATACTTGTCATACCACTATTGGAGAGATGCCTACTCTTGACACCATTGACTCAATATGAGATTATTGTGTGTTTTTTCTAAAGTTTCAATCAAAGTAAGATAAATGCCTCGACACTAGTCTGGATGACTTATTAACTGGGACATTTCTGCTGCCTCATAAGTTTGGCAGATATTTGCTGATAAATTCTTCTCGTCATATCTATTACAACAGAAGAGAAAATGAGTTTGGGGAATCCTGGGCAAAAAAATGAAATACAGTCCTTTTTCAATCAACGTTCTGCTGCGTGTGGAAAATAAAATAAAATTGCTTTGCTTTTGTTTCTGAAAGTGTGCAGTGTGGCTGATATTGATCAATGCACTTTCTAAACCATCTATTGATTCAGTATTCCATACCGGTAATCCATCCCTAGACACAAACACTGTAGTGGGCTATTAGTTCCAGAGTCACAGTTTAGGTGGTGAGACATAAATAATAATGTGGCTGTGTTCACCTACTGTGTATTTACAGTGCTTTGAACTCCAACATCTCTCCTCTGGGAGAGCTCTATACTTAAACAGATTGTACAGTGGAACCATCTGCTGTTCTTTTAGTCACTGACCGTATCAGTCAGACTGCAAAGCCTTCTTGATTTTAACATTATCTCAATTAAAGGAATGTGGACTTCCTTTATTCACCTCCTTTTTTATACTAAACAGAGTGCTAAGATCACACCCGCAGGTTTTCTCCTGCAATTTTCTCCGCACCCATTTAAATTCCTGCTCACAGGGCAGAGACAGACAGACTCTGCAAACAGCACAAGCAAACAGCACAATTGACACAACACCATTTGAATTATTTCATAAGAGCTCGACAATGATAGATGATTGCAACATCCACTTAGACCTGGACTCAGATAGGCCGAGTGCAATCATGTTTACCTGTGATGTTACTGTACCATTTCCATAAGTATACTAGTAAACATACTCACTGTAGGCTAATTAGAATTGACACCTAAAGATAGAAGACTCAATATTATATATTTTGATATTTGTAGATAGTCTTGATGGTTTTGGTAACATTGTTTTGACACACATTTTAACTCTTGTCTGCTGCCAGCTAGACTCTCTGACTCCTCGGCCCAGTGTGAGGACAGCCTTTGATGTCGCTCTCAGCACAAACATCAGTCGTGACAAGTAGTGGCTGGCGTTGTTGTACTTAGATCATTCATTTTCTGATTGGTGTTGTCATGCAGCCCTTGGTGTTCAGCAGTCACCCTTGTCACTACGTATTTTTCATGTGGACTCTGTTAGCAGGAGTGAGAATGACTACATCATCTCAACATGTAAAAATAATTTGTTGAAATTAAATACAAGATGGGAGTTGCAACCTAGTGATGTTGCCCATGGATTGACAAATGTGGCAGTTAATAGAATGTAACCTACTTATAAATGTTGAAGTGCTGACGTCACATACTTGTTGTCTTACAGCCAGTGGAGAGACACCCACTCTTGACACCATTGACTCCTACATGAAGAAGCTCCACAGCATCATTGTCAGTAACCCCCAAGAACATGAGAATCTCATCAACACTGTGAGAGACGTTGTCAACCGTTTGGACAGGTAAGAGCTGCTGTATTTGGGTGGAGGATTTGTGATGAATTAGGCAGAATTTAAAGGAGATGTTGTTGCGCTCATTTTTAGTTTTATAATTTTAGTTACTACTAGAATAGGTTATTCATGCTTTAGTTTTTCATACTCTCAGTGTATGTCTGAAACGCTCTTTTTTAGCTTATGTCTCTTTAAACCCCCCCCCCCCCCCCCTTTTTTTTTTATATTATGGCTCATTTATTTTTGATTGTCTGCTTCGTAAAATGTTAACAACATTTAGTTAGCAATGCCTGAAGTAGGCCCTTAAAATGTCTTTATTAGTCTGGTCAAAATGTAAAAAGACAAATGAAGTAATCTAATTAACAATTACACCTCAGGATCCATTTGTTTAAGAGCTTGTTGTATTGTTTCAGCAGTTTTCAATTTCATATTGTTGTGAATGACTTATGAGTGTCTTCTGCTGTGTTTTGCTCCAGATAATTGGACCAAGTCCAGCTGATTTGATGGATTGAGATTCACCCTGACATTCAGTAGACGCTGCTCTCTGCCAGTGAATCTTCCTGTCGATCTGTCATCCCAATTGATTTTAAAACATCATTTATTACTCCACTAAGGTGACATAGGTGAAGGTGATGTAGTGTCTCATATTTATTTATTATTTTTTACATATTTTTTAAACTTTGTTCACACTTTAATATAGCTGTAGTTTGTTTTATACAATAATCAGATGAAAGAGTTTTCTGCAACTCACTGCTCCTGTTCTGTCTTCAAACAACAACAAATATCTAAAGCGTTATCAACCATGCTCTGATCAAAGAGAAATGTGTCAGTGGGTTTGTACTTAACCATATTTGAGAGATGTTGTGGAGCGGAAAAATGTGCCATTTATTTTTTCCCTGTGTGAAAAAGTGTCTGTGTTTTCAATAAACGTATTTACATCACGTGAGTCTGTTTGCGAGGTTCATGACATGCTGGGAATACGTTTGAATTGAGATGAAAATCTAAATACACTTGCCACCAGTGTCCTAGATTTCTAATTTTATCTTATTCAGAAGTCTCACTTAAAGCGAGTGTAGTTTGTATAACAGCCCCTGTTGAGTGTTAAACTGTCTTTAATGTCGTGTTGAAAATTTGCAGCATAAATATTTAAGCAGCCAGTTCACTTATATGCCAAGCTAAATGCTTCTTCTTCTAGTTTTTGATTTGTCACACAAGGACGAGTCGTTGACTTCTAACAGCCCAGTTTCGAAGTCAATCTACAACATCAAATAGAACTTTGTGGCTAATCTGCTGAACACATCACTCTTTGGAATTGTGCTCAGTCAGCGCCTAAGCTTATTTGCTTACAGTAGGTGTGGAGTCAAAAAGATTTGGATTGGTTAAGTTAATTGAGCAGCCCTGCTGTAATTTACTGGAATCTGGAAGAGAGACATGAATTACTGAGCGCTCTGTGGCTCATTCAAAGCCGCTGAGCCGCACGCAGCTTTGGGAAACAATAACCTACTGTATTACGTGAGAGGATTTTCCCACTCATAGGCTTGTTAGTCGGGAGGAAAATGAATGAGCAAATAAATGTGGAAGACTCTGCCATAAATCCTGTTTAGTAAATCACATTTGTATTGGACTTCTCTTGGAAAAATATGTTCCTATGATTGGGAGCTGTCCAATTAACTTGGATGTGAACTATCGGGCTGCTGACAAAGTACTGTACTATTTTCTCACTTGATATTATGAGCTCTTGCTCTTTCCATTCACTGATGCCCATTTCCTCTTTGCCAGCTGAGACTTCCTGTCCACAATGGCCGCATGTGTTACAGCGTTATATCCAACAATGTCCCTAACAGATGTTCTGTTCCCAAAGGAGAGCATGCGGGTTTATCCTGTGAACTTATGACACACAGTCATTGACTGCTGTGATACTGATTATACATGGGGGAACCTATGTTTTTATTGTACTTCCAAGTTGCAGAGTTTTCAGTCAGATCGAATCAGGATATCCTCCCTAGCTCCACCCTCTCATCCAAATATGGTCACTTCTTGCACCAAAACAGCAATGGCTCTGATGTCCAACTCTTCAGAAAAACAGTCAACAAATCTGTGGGTGACATCACTGTAGGTTTACACTTGCTTTACGCACAGTAGAGATGAGGATGATGCGATGTCACAACTTCTGCTGCAATATTCGGTCATAAACCAACCGACCTTTTACCAGATTATGGTTGGATTGAATTAGTCTTCATCCTGTGGGGCATATTAAAGTGTGAATGTGGTGGTAATCCCTCCAATATAAAGACATTTCACCCAAAACCAGAGATGTCAACCTATTGTAGCTGTAGAGAGGAAATGTGGGGTATCCCAAAAGTAAGAAGGATACGTCTCCAGCAACTTTCAATATCTTTACATAATCTGGTGCCAATCTAGTTGATGTTAAGCCAGTTCAGGGGGACATCTGATAATGTTGAAACCATTACTGAGACTTTAAAGACTTAAAACGTCAACCTCATGGTCGCGTTAGAGGAAAGGTCAGATTGGACCATAAATGTTTAGAATTTCATGGCAGTCCATCCAGTTATCAAGATATTTTAGGACCGATGTGGTCGGCCAGCCATCCCTTAAGCCGCGCTGCTAAAAAATGCAAAACACAAATAAATCCCAGCTGTAGAATGAGTTATGGGACATAAACTACATCCAGTGGCGCTTCTGTGACCACTGAGACACTCACTGCCTTATTAGGGTTGTTTACCTTTTAACTTCTGGGATCATCTTTCACATCTTCACTGCTCAGTGTGTGCAGAAGGCCCCAAAGCTCATTTGTGTAATGAGCTTAGCTGGAGCCTTTTTCTTTTTTTTTTTGCTTTGATGTTGGCCCAAAGCAGTAAAAACACAACATGGTAAAGTAAGGGGGGAGAGGATGAATGGTGAAGAGTAATGGCTCATACCTTGTTATCACGTTTTACCTTGTTTTCAAGTCTGCATGTTGCTCGCCTGTCGAACGATGCAGAAATTCCGTAAACCTCTTTTAGGACATGACGGAATTGTTGGAACAGAGAAGCAGGGTGCCGGCGCTCCAGTCTCGCCCTCTTCATCATCACACCCAGTCTTTGTCTTTACAAAAGAAATACCCACTAAAATGAAAACAGACCCCTCCTCCTCAGTAGGGCCATGTCTGCATCCTTGGCCGGCTTCCTGCCCGAGGAGCGGTGGGCTGACATTAGGAGAGAGGAGCCAGCTCCAGCAGAGAGCCACAGATCCTGGACCAGAGGAGGGAGGGAGTGACTCAGAGCCGAGGGGATGAGTCAGGCGTCATGTGCTGAATTGGCACTCAACGGTCTCAATGTCCTGAATGGTTTCTGTTAGCACCATTATGGTCAAATTGAGCTACCTTTTGTCAGAGGCACTCAGGCATGGTCGAAGCAGTCGACAATACGGCTCTGCCTCGATCATTTGGGTCAATAAACATTTCAGGAAATCTTTGTTATCTTCCGCTGAGAAATGCAACAGCGATTGATTTTTTAAAAACGTTTTCTGATGGCACAGCCCCCTCTGTTCAGCGAGTGGGCCGCTGCTGAAAGCCACTGTTGTCCCCCGTTTCTGGGAACTACTTAATGAGTGGGATAATCTATAATTCGACCCCTATTCAGAAGAATTCTGACTGCCTTACCTAAAAGGTCCTTTCCAAATGGGCTCACAGGAGAAACAACGGTTCAAGGGTGTTCGTTTTTATTTTGGCCTAACTACCAACTTCATCCTCATCTTAATACCACTAAACACTAACGGAAGGGCTTCTTGGATGAATTGCCAAACGGGGTAAATTTAATTGTCTCCTCTATCTTCTCCCTCCTTTGATCATATCTAAAAACATGGCTCTCTCCTGCAGGTGAGGGATGCAGGCAAAACCCCAGAGAGACACCTAAAATAAACAACACCCCTCAGATTCCTATTTATTCAGCTGGGGAAGGAGAGAATTACTCTTGTAAAAGTAAAAGAGGAAAAACCGAGCCATCCTTCCTCTTCGTTGATCCATCATCCGCTCTATCTCCCCCAGCCCTGGAAAATCCTTGGCCTATAGTGCCCGGGACTGGGGCAGGGAGGAGGAGGAGGAGGAGGAAACAATGCTTGGAATTTGTAGAAAAACTTGAGTCATTCCCACATGTCAACCTCCGGCTCAGCTCCTCCTCCCCTTCCCAAATGCAGGTTGCCTTCGGGTTCCACAGTACTCTTAAGCTCTTTCATTTAAGTGCTAAAGTTATAAATGTCAGTACTACTAAACTAGTGTTACTGCTGCCTGACACATACAATCTATTTCTTTCTTTAGTTGAAGTTTATTCAAGTAAGACATTCAAGAAAAGCAAATGTCAAAGCTTTTGTAAACTGGGAACAATCTGACTTTCTCTTTTATCGATAGCAAAGCATTATCACCAAAAACTAAATGTTTGATTTAGTTCATAAGCTGTCAGTATCCTGAACTAAAAATTATCCTAAAGTTGAGGAAAAAGATTTTATAGTCATTCAAACCAATTACCTGTGTTTTTTTATATGAACCTGGCTTTTAATTAGGATTTCCAACTGTGCCTGAAGGCAGCAGTAGAGGAGGGGATTTCCTCTTCAGCGGTCATCATCCCTTATGTGCAGCGTCATGTCAGTGAAGGGGGCACTGAGTGCACTCAACGCTTTTCAATAACCATAACATGCACGCACTCACAGTGGCTTTGTACTCAACATCTGTTTGCTTCCTCCTGATGTCAGCTGTCTTTTCCACACACTCACACACACACACGGTTTTAAATAATTACATGAAATCTCGTTTGCTTTGAAGTGTGGTATCAAAATTTGGCATCACCGAATGTGGCTTTTTTCTTAACAGGCATCGATGGAAAGAGGACTGTGGTGAACAAATGTCACGGATAAACGATTTTATTATTTGGCTTAGAATAGAACTGTAGCACAAAGGAGGCATTAAACTCACAAGGTCGCTGACACCATTGAAAGAAGTATTGAAATCGTTTGACTTTACTAAGTCTAAGAGTAAAGGTATCAACGCCACAGTGCAACAAATCTTCAGTTAAAAGGTATAGAAAAACAAAGATTTCAGCAGTATTATCAGTATTACGTACTGCTGTTAATGTTTAGGATTGTTAGTATTATTGCCAACTCGTTATTATGCATCATATTAGAGGTATTTTAAAGATTGTAGCTCGACGAGGTAGAGCTAACACTGCTGGGTACTGTGACCAAAATATGCATCATATTCAATAAATGTATCAAAATATTTTGTATGGAAATCTTTACCTGCAAAATAACTACAGTTGTCAGTGTAGTGCAGTAAAAAGTGAATAGTTTTCCTCTGATATATAAAGTTCATTCTTTACCCTGGAAACAGTAGTTTGAAAGAAAAAATAACTCAAGGTAAACTTTCCAGCTTCTCTTAAGGCTTTCATTCAAATTATTCAGTGCATTAACTGATTATAATCAACCAGTGACCAGTGACCAGTGACGGAAGAAGCATTGAGAGCCATTACTTAAAGGGTAACTCCACCACTTTTATACATTAAAGTGTGTTTACAGGTCTTGGGGGGTTTTTTGGCCCAGAGTAAGCTGCATGTAACCTGATTAATTCCCTCCACTCCTCACTCATTGGCTATGTTGCACTGTGGGA
This sequence comes from Sparus aurata, assembly GCF_900880675.1. Classification (NCBI taxonomy): domain Eukaryota; kingdom Metazoa; phylum Chordata; class Actinopteri; order Spariformes; family Sparidae; genus Sparus; species Sparus aurata. The sequence goes on along the minus strand of NC_044194.1, from coordinate 18,930,953 downwards.
AATGTAGGCCTCAGGTTTTGAAAAGGAAGAAAGATGCCTGGAATAAAAAATGGTTATATTGCTGGTTCTGCTGTATGTAATGCAACAGTAACAGTGTTACAGCAGTACAATGCTGGACCAGTGGACTGCTTTTGAAAACCTGGTGGCTACATTATCCACAATGCAACTGAGCCACTAAGATGGTACCACTGGAGGCAATTTCTTTCTCTGGAGCTACAAAAAACGTTATATTACTTTATTCACAAATGCAGCAGTGTTTCCCAAAACCTTTAAACACACTTTATTATGTATAATTGGTGGAGTTACAGTACCCTTTAAGTACAAGTGGCAGCACCGCTTTACACTTGACCATCCTACACTCAAAAACGTTTTTAGGTTCAGTTAAAGTATCTAAGTTAAGTATACACTGGAATGGCAATGATATGATCCTTATAGTTAGTTTATGATTAATATTATGTCACTGGTGCATTTATGTGTATGTTGCATTTTACTGCTGTAAATGTTTGAGTTTGTGCTAATTTTAAGGAGACTACTTAATATACTGTTGGTTACTTTAATCTAGAATAATGCTTCATAAACATAAAATGATCCTATGTTTAAAGCGTTGTCTATAAAGTCAACTTTTCAGGAGGTAAGAACAACAGCCTGTTTTTCCAGCTTTGTGAAAATGCAATTTCCAGCTTTATTTATCTTCAATAGTAGTAAATGTTTCTGAACACATATGGCAATACTGTATACTAAACTCACACTTTAGTAGATACAAAATGTAGTTGAGAGAAAAGTACAATATTTGCCTCTTAGAGTGAGATGTAGTGAAGTAGATGTATACAGTTGCATAAAATTCAACTACTCATGATAATTTATACTTAAGTAGAGAACTAGAGTAGCCTAAATGTACATACATGTAAACCGATTACCCAATAATAACACAATATAATAATAGTAATGACAATCAAAAAGCAAAACAAAAACAGAGCAAACAGGTTGAATTATACAGAATTATTATTATTATATATATTTTTTAATTTATTGAGATCACCGAGACTCTAAAACACAAAGGTACCTACTCAAAATGATTTAGGGATCTTTTAGTGTTTCCCTTGATTGTTTATTCTGTGACATATCTGAATTTTGATCATGTGTCTTGTGAACATTTTGTGACACATTTCATTTGACTTTTATTACATATCCATGCACTTACATCGATGCACCCCTATCCCAATATCTCTAACTCGTTTTGAGTAGTGTGTATAAATCCATATAAACACAATCAGAAAGGTTACAGGAAGAAAAAAAGGTTTCATGATAAATGTATTAGACTTTTTGTTTACCTTTGTGTTGTTTCGAATTCAACCAACAAAAAGGTGAGGACGTGACCGTGTGTCTGAACATGTGAACAATGACTTTGTGCACGCTGACTTGCAACAGACGCTTTTGGTGTGTCTTATAAATTGCGCGTTCACGCGGCGTTCCTGGCCCAGTCTCCCAGTGCGCTCGCTCCCGCGGCCAGGCTTGTGGAAAAAACTGCAGCGGCTGTTACCGGAGCCACGCAGAGAGGAGCTGAGTGCGAAAAATCACTGGGTCTGGCGAGAGTTGAGCCGCACACGCTAGGATTTTCGCGTTATTCCTGCTGAGGACGACCTTGTCAAAACCGGGATTTACGGCCGCCAAGAAGTGGGAGTACCGACGGGGAGGTATTCGGCGTCTGGGAGGTAAGGAAAAGTTAGCTAAGGGTTGCTTTTTCCTAAATTGAAAGTGTCTCAGCCACAAGTCTCGGCAGTTTCCCTTCGGCTGCCAAGTTCCAGTTTGTAAGCAGGGGGAATGTCGTGTGTTCAGCTGAGGGGGCTTTTTGAGTTAACGCTAAATGTGAAATGTGTGCAGTCCACGTCCGGGGATGCGAGGACAGCGGAGAAGTTTGCTAGCCGCTGTTCCGTCTCGCCGAATTGAATGAGGGCTAATTACCGACTGCGTGCTCACTTCGGAACGTTGCAACATAACTAGCCGCTGCTGTCATAACTTGACTCGGTGGCTAACGGCTCCGCTTCTCCAGAAATGTGATGCTGCTTGTGTCCTTGTCGCTTAAAAAAAGTTAGTTCAAAGCGTACACCTGGTTTCGGGAACGAGTCCGTACCAAAAGGCAACGTCCCAATGTTTACAAAATGGGATAGGCAGCGTTTAACTCACCGCTGCCGACCGAGCACAGGGGGTCCGGGGACCACCAGAGGGCTTGTGCAGGGAACTAGAGGAGATGGTTCATAGGAGAGAAAGCTAACACGATAATAAATAGGTATTGCACTTACAGAAGACTGTTACAACAGCATTGTTACCCTTAAACATTGTTATACGTTTATTTTCTTTCTTCAAGGAATGCATAGTTATTTGACGTATAATCAAAATTTGAAATATGACCAAATACATTATCAAACCCCTCAATAAGATGCAAGTTATTTCTTAAGGTAAAATGTTTGTTACAAAAGTACAATACAAAACGTATCGTAAGGCTGCAGAGATGTCCTGGCCTACAAATCTTTCTCCGCATGTTTGTCTGTTACAGACCAAATATTGGTATATAACGTTATTGGTCGACCTGCCACATATTAGTTAGGGATATTGGGATATGGGCGCATTATATGCATGTGCATGGATATGCAATTCAAGTCAAATGAAATGTGTTGCATTTGTTTTTGCAGACTAAAAATATTCACAAAACGCAAAATAGAAAATCGGTGCCCGGCTTTTAAATCTATTGTTAAACTGTTAGATATCCTACCTCTAATACGCACAGCTTTGTGTTTGAAAACCACATTTGAGGATCATTGCAAGAAAATGTATGATAGATTTATAATGTGTATAATATATCGGCCCCCAAAATCCAGTATCAATCGGGCTCTAGTATAGACCTCAACAGTGTCACTTGATCATGATTTGAAAGGTTTTTCAGTAAAATTGTGATGCAAAAATGATTGTTGCAACTAATTGTGAAACATATCGCAGTCACTAATCTGTCAGAAATAATTACAATTTGTTTTTTTTTGCCGATCATGTTGTGCAGCCCTAATGTGTGTCATACGCTTTGACGTGGATAAAATCTATGACGTGCCTCTTATAGTTGTGTTGACTTGCCGAATAGAGAAATAAGTAAGAATGGCACTCAGTAGAGTGCATACCTTGCCAAGGTCGAACAGTCCCCTTTAATTGAATCAAAACTAATCAAAGTCCTGTATGGCTCTTTTAAACGACACACTGCTTAACAATAATTTAAGTTCACCAGATCTAGGAAGCACATCAAATTGTGCTCACTCCTATATACTAGCGACCTAAATAAGGGTGTTTTTTTTCATCAGGTGCCATCCATTATTCCCTAAGGAATTTACAAAAACTTTAAAAAGTGCCTTTTCTGCTGAGACCCATCCTCCGACCACGTTTTGTGGAAAAAACCTTGAGTAGTTTTTGTGTAATCCTGCTGACACACCAACCTACCAACCAATCAACAAACAGACAGCAGTGAGAACATAAATATTTCTTGGCGTAGTAAAAAAACTATTTCCTCTTTTGTAGATCTTAATTTCTAATTAGAGTTCATATTTCCTCATTCAAAGATGTAGTTTGTTCTTAGAATTTCCTATAAAATACCCTACTTCCAAGTTGGTGTAGGGGATAATCCTGTTCTCCCTTTCCATCAAAGTGCTGTCTTTAGCCTGTGGTGCCTGACTCGTTTTATCAAACAAACTAATCACCCACACGACAAGCCAGTTACACAGGACTTTAGATTGGGACATGTGTTAGCTGGGGTACAACATAAATCAGCAGCAGCTGTCTGCATTATAACCAGGCTCTGATGCTCTTAGTCCTAGTCTGATGCTTTTTTTTTTTCAGATGCATGATTTGAATATTAGTCTCTCTTGGCCCTGTAAATCAAAAGGGACACTGAATGTATAGCATACAGCTTAACAACATCAGTATCACACCCCAAAAACCCTTATCAGTCGGTTGCATTTCTGCTGCAATTCATAGTGTATTTCATTCTTGTGCAGTAATACGTATTGAACCCTTCTGTTTATGTGAAGAATGTTGTTTGTAAAAGTGAACATTCTTCAGTTCAGGCCAGTGAAAGTTGAAGTTCATTACAGCTGTAAAACTCAGCCCATTCAAAACAGACACTGGGCTCCTGATAAATGAGATGTTCTTTGTGCATTCATGTCGGACCGTCAATTCTTGTTTTTACTTGCTCCCCGCTCGCTTGTTTTGATTACCACTCGTGAGTTGACAGTGTAAACAAAGGCGTCCGACATTGTTACTTCTCACCTGTTTAAAGCAGATGGGGATGCGGATTTGCCAAGATTTCAGATTTGCCAAGTGATAAGTGCCTTGCGGATTTCTGTCCCCAAAATATGTGGGACAAATATTTGTTGGATTGTTTCCTACATCTCTGAATTGTGGACATACCTGACATTCTTTGTGGGAAGCAACAGGAAGATAATGTTTTGTGGTGACCTCGATTCACAGGGCTGCAAGAAATTCTGTGATTCGCAGCGTCTCTCACTAAAAAAGTCTGATAGTTGTTTGATAAACTCCTTATTGTTCAGAATGTTTCTTGCCAGACATTCAGATGTGATTGATTGGGGATGCACAGTAGTGTCGGATTTAGAAGCACAATTTGGCTCTAAACATTGTTGCTGACAAGACTGCTCGATTAAATTAGGCTTTGATTTAATGAGCATGTAAGGCAAAACTGTTGCATAAGTAGTATTTGTGCATCCGCGAGAGATGCACAAGATAACAGTGCGGGTAACAATATGGTATTTTCACTTCAGGAGAGACTATGATGTCTGCAGTTAGGTAAAACAAAAATTGGCATATCACTTATGAGCAGAAATCCAATATCATGAGTCCCTAATTATGGCGAGATGTAAGAAGAGATTACATAAATGTGACATGAATTACCTTTTGCATTGTAAAGGAATGCAATTGATGACTCACCTCAGTCGCCTGCCTTGAAGCATACTGTGAAATGGCAGTGCAATGAGATGTTCAGAATCTGTCCTTTCACATTGTAAGTTTAAAATTTAAAAGGTATAGCCTACATGGATTTAAGTGCAGATCGATAGAACAAACTTGTTTTCCCTTGTGTAACTAATACAAAAAAAGTTTGAATACACTAATAAGCTTAATGAGCTTCTGCTGCATGATAATATCATTACATTATAACTTTGGCACTGAAGAAAAGCTGATCTTCTTGCTTAATTTTAATATTATAACCAATTTTAAACTGTTTTTTTTTTTTTTTAAACACAATACTCATTTGTCCAATCTCTTTTCTTTTTCTTTGTGTGTCAAATCATAGCTTTCCCAAAAACGTTGTTTTTCCTGAGGCATAATAATATTTGGGATGCAACATATGAATTATGTATGACTGATCACTTTAGTGCACTTCAAAGATGTGAAATTATTCACAGTCCTTTGGCCTTAAATTGCATAAAACTTTTTCCTGAATTCCAGATGTTTCTTGATTGGTAGGAAAAAAAGAAATGGGTTTCAGAAATATGGTAACAATCAGATCTCCAAAATGTGTGATGTCATTTTGAGTTTTACTCTCACATCCTAACGCTATCGTTACTGATGACAGTAAACTGTATTCAGTGTTTATTTTCATTCTGACAAGGGCCAACTGAGATATTTATAACCTTGGATTAAAGGCAGTTTGTGATCCTCAGAAACAAAGTCAAACATCTTTGTGAAAAGTCAGTGACATAAATAACAGGTATTTTGGTTGACACAGTGCGTGTGTTTGTGTGAGCTCAGAAACAGATCTGTGAAGGAAGTGTTATGTGACACTGTGACCCTTGACTTCTGCCCCTTTCCCTGAGCAAGGGCTTGAGCTAGGTAACAGGTGTGACCCAGGGGTTAAGGAGCACACACACACACACACACACGCACAAACACACGCGCACACGCACACAGAACAAGCAGCCAGTTACAAGAGAGCAGTAGTGTTACTAACTCCAGATTCCAATCTTATCACTAAAGTATTGAAATTGGATTTAGTTTCATAGTGACATGTATGCTTTTTACAAATCTCTGACCAAGCCCATTATCTCATCATACGATTATTCATGGTGTGTCATACTGCTCTGTATGATGCCTTCAAAAATACTGCCACTCTATCATACAGTCATACATTCCGATATCTATATCTAGGTTATTCGTGCACACACAAATATCTGATCAACATGAATATGTTTTGCTGCTAAAACTCATCAGCTGAATGGAGATGATGCCCATAAATGAAGGTTAATTTAATATGCATATTCGTTAGATTGGTGATTAGGATCAAGTTCTAAAGTTCAGCATAATTTTACATATCTAATTCTCCACAAAATTCAATCCCACTTCACACTTTCCAAATCTTGTGATAAACAACATTGTTCCCTTATACATCATCATGAATTTGGCCTTGTAGTTGCCCCTTAAAAAATGCTCCAGAGCTCAGAAGGTCAATGGAGCTTGGTAAAGTGCAGTTTGGGCTGGAAACCTTGTGTTAAAATGTCAGCCCTGTCTGCATCACAGCATAGCAGGAGCCTGTTTTTGTTTTGTTTCGGGTCTTCAGTCTTGATATAATTTGTGTTGGCAGCTCCAGGTCGTGGCTTATACTGAGTACATTTTGCAGCTATCAGGCAATAACATTGCACCTACCAAAAGTCATTGTAGTGTCATCTGAGTCATCCAGGTAGGAAGATGTCAGACCAAATTAAAGTAATTCTCTGGACTCCAGAATCCACCCAAATGAATGGTATAACATTTTTCAGTTCCACAACAAGTGGAGAAGTTAAAAGATTTGTTTTGATTGTGTTGAAAGCCTGTTTTTATGAATTGAGTTTATCAACTGAGGAACTGTACATTCTTATCACATGAAGATACAAGTGACATTTTCAGTTAATGCTATTTCACACTTGTTGCTTGTGACATGATATTAGTGGTATGCCAGGTCAACCAAGTGTCACCAGTGTTATGAGTCATTATTGTGTCAGTCTTGGAAATCTGGCTTGTTGCAAGGTGGTTGATGAGGAGCAGATTGCAGGTACACAGTGATCTTATATCAAGCCAGAAGGCAACTACTCCTGTTAGTGTATTTGATATGTGAGAGTGTCTCGCCAGCAAGCTTATGTATGCTGTGCTTATGTAAATTTGTGTGTTTTTGTGACCATTTGTGTACTTGTTATACATGTGGTCAAACAAACTTTAAATATAGCTTGTAACACATCTGCATTAAAATCTCTAAAATCGACAAGACATGTGATATCCATTTTGTTGAGTTGTGTTCTTAATATATCCTAAACGTTTCTGACTGTGGTCAAACCCAGAAAAAAATCTGTGATTTTGTTTAAGTTAAGGGTGCGTTTGATTTGGTCGCCTGTCAATATAACTTCTGGGAAGGTAGTCAGAGAGAGAGGAACGAAGTTGGCGCACATAACCAAACAAAATGTGAATAATACTTGAACAAATCAAAACATGACCTCACAGAAATTTAGGAAATGATGTCCGAGTTCAGGTCCAGATCATTCATGTCTGTTGACCTGGCACTTTTAAGCTCTGTTAGTGTCACGTCTGTTATCAGGGTAAACAGGCAAGTTGTAGCCAGGGTAACACCAACTCAGTCCTTCAGTTAACATTAACTGCAACGGCTTGAGTTGGGTTTGGATGTTAAAAAACTTAATCTAGAGTTTGGGTCATGCTTAGTTAACAGTCACTCGTACTTGGTCACGTTTGGACAGAAGATTTATTTTAAAGCAGTAAAATGAGCAAAGACTTTTTAACAAGTCAGGCAAAGATCTGTTCCTGCAAAAAAAAGCTGATTTGCACCTATTAAAGCCTCTAATCTTAACTGCATTGGCTGTGTTTTCCATGTTACCTTGCCCTTTATTCACTGTTTCAAGAGAGCTGATGAATTGCAAAGATTTTGAAATATTTCAGTTTGACCTTTTAAGCAACATTGACTTTGTAAACATTTGTGATTATCTTGGAAACTCAAGGCAGCGTAGCTTTGCTGATAAGCTATTAGCTGAGGTCTTGACCTTGAGAATGCAAGTCTAATGAGCTATTAGCTGAGTTGAGGTTATAATGAAGTATTTGTGTTTATAAAGGCTTTTGAATAAATCAAAAGGATCGTCAGCTCATATCCAAACTTGAAGTAAAGCTATTTGTGATAGGTGCCATCTAAAAACACATTTTTATTGCAACTAGAAGTTAGAATGAATTATTGCAAGAAGCCTCTCTGCCACAGCAGTTTTGCTTCACATGCGTATGTGAACTCTTCGCTTAGAAGATGACCTTAATGACTGAGCTCTTGCTAAATGCTGTGTGCTGCTGCTCACCCCTTGTCAAACTTTTTCCTTCACCAAAGCGTGTGATTTAAAAGTGTGTCTCCTCTTCACAGGCCAGACAGAGTTCAGCTATTCAAAACACGGCAAACTGATTTTCTGGGCTAAAGCTGTTGGACTCTGTGATTTAATTGTGTAAGAGATTCTCTTTTTGTAGTGGGTGTGGGATAGGCTACTCCTGCCATCATCATCGTCCTGTGGGGTCCATAAAACAAAGGGTGAACCAGAGCCGGTGTTGATGAAAGGCGTTTTCATTGTTGATGTCTTCCAGACCTCTTACCTGTCGTCCTGCTTGTAAAAAGCACTTGAATGTCTTGTTAATGTCTATTTAATAGCTGATTGATGTGGGTCATTTCAGACATTACTTTAGCTGTTGCTTTTAGCCATTAGTCGAAATGACGGCAGCATGTAAAATCAATGCTCTTCCATTTTTCATTTTGAATGACCTGATGTTGCACTTCTGTCTCAAACTCTTCTAGGATTTCACTGAAGCTTGAACTTCCTTAAACTTAGTTTGTACATTTATGAAGAAAAATTGTTGTTCTTGGCCAGTATTAATGATGAGAGCCTTGACAAATTTGTGTTCTTTGCAACGTCAATCACACACTATACACTGTGGCCTCAAGTAGACTCTGTGACCCTGAAACCAAAAGCTTCATTTGGAGATTCCTTCATGAGTCTATTCCAGCTGTTTTGCATTCCAAGTTTGATATGTTCTGTTATTTCTCAGGCTCCCACTCACTAACAGAGCAGTAGACCGGGAATAATAAGTGATGTTGTGGCTGAAGCCCCTCAACGGTACTCAAGAGATTCCAAGGGCTTTCTCAAAGACAAAAAAACCCAAAGAGTAGTTAAATTGTAGAGAAGGCAGCAAGTCTCATTTTTGTTGTACATTCTTGCTAAAGTGCACAAAATACATTGAATGTTGTTTCTGGTTTCCTTGTTTCTTGAGGCAAACCAAGCCAATTGTAAGCTGTTGATGGGGAAACTAAGGTTGGGGACATTAACATTAAGATCAGATGGATTGAGCCAGTCTTAGCAATTCTTAAAAAACCCTGTTCATCAAGACTAAAATAAATGTAGCCAGAATATGTCAATATTTTTGAAGCCACATTGGCAGCAGGACTAATATGTTAGTTTGTAAAAAAATATCAGCCTTTTCCCACTTAAAATACAAACTCAACTTGGCACTGCTGCTATCAGGTCATGTATCAGGTCTTGAGTTCATTGCTTTCATAATTTTGTGGACACTTGATCTCAAAAGTTAAAAACCAACAACAAGGGATATGTCATATAATAATTACTTTTATAATGCGGCCTAACTTCTACCATCTATTGCAATTGTCTTTAAAGGGACTTTGCTATGAATTCTTTACTGATTTCTCAGGAGATTAATCTTTCTTTATTACCATGAAATGCAGAAATTGTGCCTGAATAAGATGATTGTTCCCAGAGTTTTGCAATCCTAGCTCCTAATACCTCCCTCACTCTAAGAATGAACACAGTTCACAGCCCGAGGCTGCAACAAGAGATGGCCAATAAAAGACCTAACAATATGTGGTGGGAGATCAAAATCCCTGGATGAAATCTGGTTTCCAATTTCATTTAGGAGCAAAATGCCTTAAGGCTCGGTCCCACAGTTCTGCATTTCTGGTGATTAAATCTGGATGTAGATGGGTGCGGGGTAGAGCAAATAACTATGACACAGAAAATAAAATTCTGTGTTGACACTGCGAAGTGACATGCAGTCACATGCATTTGAGCCCACCCACACTTTTCCAACACTGTCAACATGTGTCTCTGGAACAGGTGGAAAATATCCCCTGCATTAATAGTGTTTCTCCAGTGAGGCTTTTGATCTAGGAGAATGTCTACACTGGTCTGGCCCTGTGGCCAACACTCTCAGGGATTGCTTTGACTGATTGTCTGACTATCAAAGCCCTGACTGACTTTCACACTGGACAAATGTCACCAAACACAGAAACAGGAACTCTCCTGACAGAGCATGTCCACAGAGAAAATTTCTTCCTCTCTACAATCTCTGGAACACTTTTATTATGAACAGATTTCTCAAATGTCTGTGATTCACTTGTTTCAATGTTGAATCTTAGATAAGAGCTTCAAGCGATGTAAATAGATGATCCTTTTATCGCCTTGTTCTGTATTGAACACCATATATGGAAGGATAATCCTCCCTTGCAGGATCTGCGGTGATCTATCTACACAAGTATTTGTTTGAGTTAGGACAAGGCCTCTGTGATTGGTTGTGGCTTTGGTGAGGCCAAAACAATTCTGACTTATTCAAATGTGTTGAGAGCACAGAGGGGTACTTGCACTTGGCCATGTTTTGACCTCAGTAGCTCTGCTGGACTCAGCCTGCATCTTAAAATAACATGCTACATGTTGTGTGGAGACATACCTTGCTGCTGTTGGACTTGTTTACCATGGTGAACCTGAGCTCTCCCCACTGATGGAGATTATAGGGCTGGATGGGAGCCACTCACATGCCTCAGTACTATCTCGTACATTAATTTGACGCTCTTCAGGATGAAGTATGGCGGGCTTTTGGAAGTGGGTTGTATGTCTGTTTGTTGGATTTCAGAATAGTCATCAGCTACAAAGCTTTAAGTGCATAAGGCAACTTTTTATAAAATGTATTTTAGAGCTTCATTTAGCAAGATCCTTAAGTTGTGTTGAGGTATTCTATATGGTTAAATATTCAACATGCTTCATAATTTGCATTTTGACAAAGCTCAGTGGAATATAAAAGTCTCATAAATTACAGATGAGATGGTTGAGGGTGCAGGGTGTGGTGCTTCTCTGCAAATCCACACTTATTAATGGCTCTTCCTGACACTGCAAATGTATAAAACTTTCCTCCACTGTTCTGAATTCTAAACTAGGTCATCATGACTCACTTATTTTCATCCAAACGTGAAATGTAAAAATGATTCACTTCTTATCTCTTTCTCTTACAATAAGACCCCTTGTCTTTTTTGTGGCAGTTTCTCATCTTGTCCTAATTCAATGATGGACAGGCACGGCTTTAATACCTTTGTGCCTCAGCTTTGGCTCATTTGAGTTACTGGGAACACCATATTAAGTGTTCTTTTGAACCATGGCTAACAAAAATGTGTTCCCCGTGTAGTGTGTCTACTATCTGCCCCATTTTATTACCATGTCCCTCTGCATGGACCATCAAGCAATGTAATGACACAAGAACCCAAATTCTAGGCCAGTGTTGACGCTCTGTTGTCAGTAATCCCCCTTTTGGATTTAGACAGTGCAGTATTAGGTCACCAAAACCCATAGCAGGGTAGGAAGCATAGCCGGTGTTTCAGTATTGATGAGAATGTTTTGTCCACCACAGATAGCTACCTGTTGATAGCACCACCACAACACAAGATGGATATATTGTGCATGATCTGGCCTATGCTTTAATTAGTTCTTTACAGTAACCATGTCAACATTCTTTCCAACACTTTGTGATATAGAACACTGATGAGTAGTTAGGATGGCTTCATTTCATGTATGTTACTTAAAACTGAAGGATTAATGAGCTAACTAATTGTTTTGTTAATTGTCAACGATCTTCATGACAAACATGTTGAAGAAAATACAACATACATGCGAACACAGTTTTTGATGTCTTCATGTGGTTTCTCCAGTAGCAGGTCCAGGTGAAGTGTAGCAGCTGCGGCCACCCGAATAAGCTTCATACCTGCACCATAACCCCTTAATGCATAATTAGAAATCTCCTGTAACCCTAATGGAAGCAATTTTATCAAAACTTCAATTTACAATGTATGAGTAGGGGAAGGCTTAACACCTCTGATTCCACTGGGAGACAAATCAAGTTTTTTTGTGTGAAGATCACTTGTAATATTGTTGGCTATGACCATGAATGATTCATCTAGGGCTGCAGCTATAGAATATTTTTAAATCGAGTATTCTACCTATTATCCCATTGATTAATCGAGTAATCTAATTAAATATAATTTTGCATTATTAAACAACAATACCAAATAATGCATAACGAATATGACAGACCTGTTAAATAGACATCAACGTTTACGTTAGCTTGTGTGGACGACGCTTGGTCAGCTGGTGTTAACAACTAGATGCTTTCAGAGTGAATCACTGTTGACGTGCTGTTGTGGTACACCAGTTCTGCTTTGCAGTAGACAAATTGCACTTTCTTATCTCCTTTTTTAAGTATGAAATTATTCCAAACTTTGGACATTCTCTGTCTTTTACGGACAGTTTCTCGGCTTTCCGCCATCGCGCTAACTCAATTCTGAACGTAGTGGTGTGTGACTGCAATATTAGTCCGTGTGGAAAAATGACCCCTGAGCTAAGCAGGCGGCCACATGACGCCGGTGATAGGAATTAAACGAACCCTCAAGGCAGAGATTTTGCTTCAACCATTTTTTGTAATCGAATTATTCGAGTTACTCGAGTAATCGTTTCAGCTAGGGATGTCCCGATCAGGTTTTTTTTACCCCGATCTCGATCCGAGTCTTTCAATATTTAGTATCTGCCGATACCGAGTCCCGATCCGATACTCAGCCTTAACTAATATTTTCCTGGATAATACAGCTGCATTTAGAAACAAAGTACCTGCATCCAAGCTGTTCCTTAGAATGTTTTTTTATTTTGTTGAAATAAAGTATATACTTTCATATGGCTCTTTCTTATTCTGCACATGCTATTACAACGTTGGCCTCCACCTTCTTTGAGTTAGCAGGTGAGTCTGTGATGCTGCACTGTGACAGCAGACTCTCGTGTACAGCCAGCTGAAGTGTGTGAGACGCAGCTCACACTTGGTGCCTCCATATCATCCACTGCGTTTTACCAATTCCTTACGTTGTCACGTAAAATAACGTGGACGCGTTGCTCGTCTATTTCACACGCGTTCAGCATCTACTCGATTGCCTGTTTTACATGCTCTGCTGTATGAGACACACCAAACTAGTGCGCATACTGGCACGTTATAACTCGAGAGTGGAGTCAATATAATGTATTGCCAGGTGATGAGGAAAACCCTGATCCTCTCCCACGAACATGAGCTGGTTATCCAGAGCGATTCATTTAATTACGCTCTCTGTAATATTTGTGGCCACGTCGCTGTCTCGAGGATATTTCTCTTTCCTTTTGAAAGTATCCGCAAGTGTTTTTTTGCTTCGGTGTCTTTGCCTGTATTGCTTGAGTGAACTCGTATTCTTTGAGAGTTTGTTTTTTATAAGCCGTATCAACTGAGTAGTATTAAAGGCAGCTCCGCGAAACGGTCGTATTGCAGATGTTACATGTCGCCGTTGGACTGCTTTCGCTTTCTAACTTAAATCTAATCTAAAGTTATTTCCACACTGCAGACACTTTATCGACAGATTTGCCAGAGTAACGTTACGTGCACGTCTGCGTTCTGCCACAAATTGTGCTCTGACATAAAAAAAAGGAAGAAAAATCGGGCTTGGGTCCACGTTCAAAATTGCCGATGCCGATCAGCGGAAAAATGCCCAGATTGGCCCCGATCCCGATCCTACAGATCCTACAGATCGGATCGGGACATCCCTAGTTTCAGCCCTATATTCAACTGAAAACAACACAAAGGCTGTTGAGCCGCAACATTAGATTAACCGGCAAATTGAAGAAGAATCATACCTTCCAGTATTTGTCACTTAGCATTCTAAGGTGGTTAAGAGATAATGCCACATTCACGATGAAAATGCATCATGACATTAATAACCTCATGACTTGTAAACAAACATCCGCTGCCCAACCTAGCCTGACACAGCAAGACTCTTTTCTGCAAATAATCCTGTTGGTGCTGCTCAAATTACATTTGCAGACTCACTCCATTTTTAAGTCAGCCAGCTGAGTGAGGGCGCATCTCAGATGACCTGTTCAACTCTAGACCCTCCTGTTAGTTGCTGTCTCACACACACACACACAGTCACACTGCCTATCCACGCTGTGATCTCATTAGCAATATTTGTGCGTGCTGAATCTCTTTGACAGTAACTCCCTCCGGTTGTGTAAGTACTTGTTGTTCGGTGCGTGACATGATCTGGATCACATGAAGACCGAAACGCCAGGAAAACAAACAGTCTCATTCCTTCAGACCCTGGCTCACAACCGGGCCCGGGCCCATTCCACAGCTATATCAGGCTGGAAGGCCGACGGGGGCTCCAGGCTGGTTGTTCTTAGGGGATGAGACAAGTGTGACGTGTCTGTCTGAGAATGGTGTAAAAGAGAGCATGTACTGTAGCTCTTTGGAGAGAAAAGGACCGGAAGTCCTTATTCGTACGTGAGGAGCAAGATTGGTGTTTGAACTGACTTCTTGCTCTTGAAACTTTCATGTGCATAAGTGTGTTGTTGTGATGGCAGGAGGGTGTCCTGCCCAGATACTGGCATTCGGCCAGATCTGGGCCCTGAGAGGAAGAAGAGGAGGAGGAGTTGGAAGTGCTCTGATCCAGCAGTCTGTTGACTGACAGGAACAGTGGCTGTGCATAAACTAGCCAATGAGCAAGTGGCTGGCTAACAAGACCACAGCACAAGTGCCAGTAATCAGATCATTTAATATGTCTGGACTTCAGAGCATATTGCAAGATCAAAGTGAAAATGTGATGTTCAAACATAGGGATTGTTTTCTCCCCAATGACACTGTAAATTTACACATTAAGGAGGAGTTTCAGTTGAATTGTTCAAAGTGTTTTTTTCCTTGCTGAAGAAGAAAAGATGCAAATAGAGAATATATACACACTGATATTTATTCTGGCATGCATATTTCTCCCTTGTGCCAGCATATCTTCTTTCCTCTGGGCAAGTGCTAGAGTATAACACCTGCACCAGCACGTGATGAGGACACAGTAGAGATCAGAGAAAAAACCCTATCTATGTTTGTTTCTTTTAGCGTCAGAGCAAGGTGGGGTGGAGAGAGCAGACTGAAATAGGGAAGATGATAGTATTTCTTAAATTGTGAAAGGTCCCCACCTGTGTTATCATTTCTGTTCAATGTGCCATTGAAAATGTGAAACGGGTTCAGTTGTTGGGAAATAGAAAAAAAAGAAAAAAGGTTATTCAAGAGGTTCCAAGGCACTTAAAGAGGCTCAGGGACTTTGTCAATGGCCTTGGGACTAGCTATTATTTATCAAGGAAAAGATGACAGACCCATTTGGACAAGATTCATTTATCTAGGGGTGAATTTAGTACTGTATACACTGGTTAGTGTTTGCAATCCTGTCAGAAGTGTACTTTAGGACTCATTCAGAAAACATTTTTAGTTCTAAACTAGCTCAGACGTCATTTAATAATTTCTTGAAGATGAAGATGTTTTGAAGAGAAGCATAAAATGCCATTGGTTAGTAGATTTTTTTTTCATCAGATGCATCACCTCCTTCTCAAGCACATAACCACTAACTAAAGAATGTTGTGACTGACATTCAGCCAAAATAAAAGTGACAGGTAACTGCCATTGTATAATACAAGGGGAGTCCAAACAGCATAAAACAGAGAAAGTAAAACAAACTTCAGTGTTTAATTACAAAGCAGTGGGCTTCTTTGCTTGGATTTAGCATCCCTGTGCAGCACACATTTCAAAGTGACGACATGCTGCAACACTGTGTTTAGTTTGCTGAATTTCTTTGGTCGACACCTGATGCACTTCTTTCATTCAGCTCAAACGCTGTATAGATGTTGTAAAAATGTGGGAGCATAAAACCAGTAGCCTCGAGGGTACAAAATGACATAGTAACCCAACCACAGGCTGGATATATGGTAAAATCAAATGCAGTTTGGCTAAATGAGTGTTTAGTTTTGTGACAGTGTTTTCATATTTAGTGATCATAAAACCTAAAGAATCTACGTTTTTGGTTTGTGTACTACCGTTTTGAAGCCTCAAGTTACTGTCGCCAGCCAGTTTATTTGGGAGCAGGAAGTGGCCATATTTTGACAGGAGGGTGGAGCTGAGGAGGATATCCTGATCCGATTTGACTTGGTAGTGTCTTGTCAGTCACAAGGTAGCCATGCCATACAGCATGCCCTGCTATATTATCTATTTTATTCTAAATGGGACTAGACTTTACAAAACAAACATCTTGCTGAACTGAAGAAGACTCGAAACTGGCAATTCATACCAAAATTCATTAGCAAACTGTTTACTGAGGTAATAAATAACGTGAGAAGTAGGGTCGTTTTCTCATAAACTTTCAAACAATCTTCTTTTTGAAACTAGTGGGGTTGCCCCTTCTGGCCATTAGAAAGAATGCAGGTTTAAGCTTTGGCTTTACTTTTTTTTTTTTTTTTTTACCTGGAAGGCCCAGTCTAAAAAGTCGATACCTTTAACGGAGAGCTCTCTTATTAGCAAAATCCCTCATTCTCTGTATAGGGTGATGCTGTTATCAACTCTACTGTGGAGAGTGGGGAACCCCAACGAGTAGGTGTTTTTAAATTCAATTACTGATTCAAAATCACTGAAATTGGTCTGTTATAGGCCTAAAACATCTTCAGCTGGCGCACCCTGCAAAATATCAAAAGATTAACTTGCTATTGTGATTGTAATGTGAGACATTGTGGTTGGAAGAGGGAGATTATCTTTGCGATTAGCCTTAGAACAGCCTGAAACCATGAATTCGATTCTATATACTTACATACAGTACTCCATATGCTAATTACATCACGCCTAAGGGTTGCAATAAAACTGCAACTTTGTGCCAGTGCACAACTTAATAGGCTTCCCCTTGGAGTGTGAGTTTGATCCTGAGTGATGTCTTTAAGCCTCCCTATGGAGTTCACATCACTCCATGTTTTATGTGGCTTGCTGCAAGTGGAGACAGTTTTAATGGTCAGTCTCTGTTTTTCTGTCCTAACCAGTTCTGGGTTTTCTTTGCACCAAGTCTCAAGCTTAGTAAGTCTAACAATCTGTAATTAGTGCCAACCATAAACAACCGGAATCCCACTGAGCACTGCCACGGGTGGCTGCCCTCACCACGACAATCCGGAGTTTCCCTTTTGTCCTCGAATGTGTCTGATGTAGAGCCAGCTGCCTGCCCCGTGGGCCCTCCGTCTGGAGAGAGGGGAAGAGAAAGTTGGGGGGTTGAGAGGAGGAACATAAATGGAGGAAATAGCCTAAATATTCATACTTTTTAAAGGATAGAATAAGAAGAGGAGGATACCTTGTAAAAATAAAAGGAAGTCTTGTTAGGTAACTTGTATGCAGGAGCTGTCAGAGTCCTTTCCTGTCCTCTTGCAAAATCATATTTAAATATAGAGTCTGAGGACATCTAAATGTGATGCAAGTCCTCAGCTCTTGGATCAGTACAGATTCTTTTTCTGCCCTGGCTCCAAGATGCACAATAATGACATCATGGCTAATGTACTACAGAGTAGCTCTCCATTCCCTGCTTCATTTGTATCGTCATTTGGCTTGCATGCTTATTCTTTTACCAGTATTATATCCACTCAGTCACTTGTCGCTGCCTAAAGAGGCTGCCTTTACCTAATGATGTTTGAGTGATGGCTTATATTTCTTCTTACCACGGAGACACAGTGTTTGGATTGTTTTCGGTTATGTTGAAGTAGATTTGTGTCAATGGTCTTATTATTTCAGATAGTAGGGTACTTACAAATAAATAACAGTACCTGCATCAATTTATTCCTTTGTGTTTATTAAACACCGAATTTTAGCAAGCCTCAGGATCTCTAAAACCTTTTTCTTTTTATCTGGAATGGCCAACTTCCCACGTTCTTATAGAGGTCATGGTGAGCTCTTGATTGTTGTCGTCTTTGGCCTGAAGACATGCTCTGTGGACCATTGCAAAGAGTCGCCCAACCCTCCCGTGGCCTCTCAGCCCACCTAGTCTGGACACTCAACCAATCTAGCTGCATGGCTAAAAGGAGGTAACATCTGAAAGAAAGTTTTGTTTATTTGCCTAAGACTTTCTGTTGTGTTTACACAAAAATAAAAGAAATCATGAAGGAAGAGGATCGTGTCCAAATTAAAATATTCAACAAGTGATGAAATTAAGCAGTTTTATCAATATTATTTTCCAAGGCAATTTCCTTTCAATTTCACATTGGCCAGTAGCATAACCCCAACTGTTATCTGTTGTAGCTTTATGCTATTTTTCTTTGCCGTAGTTTGTCTCGCATGGAAAGGATTGTACTAAGCTACCATGGCAATGTGCTTGAAACCTTCTCTTGCTCTACATGCTTCCAGCCAAGTACAATACTGTCATGTGTGGTTTCAGGGCTAGTGTCATGCAAAGTCTTTGATTTAGGTTCTGTTGAGCTTGGCACGCTTCCTCCGCATAGGGATCTCTCAGTCTTACCATAAGCTGAAGATCAAAAGCCCAGTGCATGTTGTCCAAGGCTCACATCTTCAAAATCTCAAATACAGTATGCTGGCAGGTCGACTTAGGCTCTTGGCTTTGGTCTCAGAGTGATTTTTTCCCAAACTTTATGCATGAAAGTTGTCTGTCATGGGATCATAATAGCAGCTTGTAAACTGAGATTGCCTGTGGAGGAATTATGACAAAGGAGCAGCTCAGTGAGTGGGTGCAAACTGCAGTAGTACTGTTGGGATGCAATAAAACAGTTTGCATCACAGAAGCAGTAGACTGGTGTGCTCTGCGCTGTATCAATCCTGATTACGATTGCTTAACTGTCATAAAGGGACATATGGAGCTGTTTAGCTATCTGCCTACGCATAAATACTGTAGTTCACTGTCAATTAGACCAAAAGGAAGGAAGTGGTCATGACTAAAACCAGGGGTATGACAAGTTCAGGAGAGAATTGGCCTGACTCAACTCATATTTCTACTCATATTTATTATACTTTTAGATGTGATACATTGCAGTTAAATTTTAAAGTGTACTTATATTTAGATATGTGGTTGATTCAATTCCTGTTTTCTCTTACGCTATATCTCTGTCACTTTCTGTGTATGCTTACCCTTTACTAAATGTCTTGTATCAATACAATGCCAGTAAGTTAGTTTGATTTTTGCAGCAAAATTACAGTGTGCACACTCAGAAAATGAATGGGTACACACCCAAATATATGGACTTGTGCACAACGCTCACACCTGCATGTGTTCACACAAATATGCTGCACACCTCCCCCATCCTCTCCCCACTGGCAGCCAATATTAGTATTGGATTAGACTTTAAAGCCTTGGTCATGTTTAGCAAGTGGACCCTCTTAAAACAAAAAATAAAAATGCTTTCAATGTAAACAGACTCCCCACCTCTAAACCCTTGGCTCTAATAGTTGAGAGCCACTGGCTGTGCTCTACACTAACAATTCCTTATATAGCTTGGTTTCTTGCTTAAGCAGACTACAGTATAAAAAGGGCAAAACCAGAATGACATGCCAGCAGGAACGAATTTAGGGCATGGGAGTGGTTCATGTCTAATTTCTGTTGACTCATGGCTTTTAATGAGAATTGGGATGTGACAGTGATGTTAAGACTGAGTTTGAAATGGTTAGTTAGTCTGTTAAAGTGGCTTTTTGGCTGGGTGATGTGAATGTTTATGAAGATTATCGCACATGAGGCGTGAGAGGTGTTTTCTGCCAGGCTCCCTCTCAGTTTGGTGCCTTGTCACTACTGTAAAACAATCCCTTTTAAGTCAGCGTCTCACTGCTGGACCTGTTATTAGATACTTACAAGATAATTTGTGATAATTTTCCTTTTCGGAAGGTGGAGATCTCTGTATGTTCACAAGTTATGCTTTGGTCACAGATTATGTGGTGGTAGTGACAAAGCAAGTTAGTTGTGTATACCTGCTTGTAAGGCTGGGCGATTATGCTAAAAATAACAATCACGATTATTTTGATTGATATTGAAATGACGATTTATAAACACGATTATACACTGATTTCAAAAAAAGTATTTATTGCGCCACCAAAACTCAACTTTAAATATAACTTTTAGAAAAACAACCAGATAGATTAGTAACAAGTAAAAAAGTAAATGATAATAATATTTGTATGTTTGCATGATGGCAACACGTACCGCTTGTCTAAAGTGTTGACCAGTGTCTTGAAGCCTGGGTTGCTAACTGTACTGATAGGGCACATGTCCTTAGCTAGCATGAATGTCACAGCCTCCGTTATCTCTCGCTGTCGCCAGGAGCCGGTGGGATATGGAGCGGCATTGTAAAGAGTGTCGTCAATGGAGGACTGTGTTGCGGTGGCGGTGGCTGTAGCTGAAGTTGGCGCTCTTGCACTTTTTTGGGTCTTTTGCTCCTTCAATACTTTGTCAGAGACCACTTTAATAAATTTGTCATGTTGCCCTGGGGTGCAGACACGACGGTGTGACAGACTTTGCAAACAATCTCCTTCTGCTCCACGTCCGACGATTTGAAGCCAAAATGTCTCCAAATGACCGAAGTTGTCCTACCTTTCTTTTCAACTAAAGGGTCAGGCTGCTGTTGTCAATAGCTCGTTCCACAATTGATCCACACACTCACTGCTGCAGCTGCAGGCGACACAGGTGCGTTCACTGTGCATTTACAGCGAAGTAATTTGCATACACGACGCGCGGCAGCACGTTAATCGTTTTTCTTCGATTACAGTGTTTTCATGATCGTGAGAAGCCAAAATCGAAATCGCGATCAAAATTCGATTAATCGCCCAGCCCTACCTGCTTGACTGATCTTACCATGAATCAAACAGGTGCCAACAGGCCACAAAGCATTACACTTTAGTTTTCTTTTAAGATACCCCTGTATTTTTTCTATTGGATTGTCTTCAGGTTTGGAATCTGCCAATCCTGCCATTTGTCGTACAGATATCACAACTATATCAATTGCTGTTCATGTATTAGTTGTCCCACTTCCTGCACAAACACTGCACTTATACTAACGCACATTAGTGTTGTCAAAAACTAGTGTATCAAAAGAACATTTATCGATACATCTGTACCAGTTGTGCTTTCTCACACAAACAATATTGAAAGGCCTAACCTAAAGAGGGCCTAACCTCAATTTTGTTTTTATATTATAATAAAGATAATAAAATCTAAAATATTATACCTTCAAATTTTTCCATGGTATCATAAATAGTATCAAGTATATATTTTAAGGTATTGTATAGAAGTTTAAAATTCCAGTATAACCCTAGTAGTCCCAGTGTTTCCCCTACATGCACCTAACAGCTGCGGGCAGCCACTGCTAAAATATTGCTTTTGCACACGGGTGAACACTCACCTCCACTGCTACAACTCCATCCTAGGGGAAACACTGAGTCCCTGTTATTAATAAGTGGTTAGAGTACATTTTGAAATTGTAAATTATTCTGTGCTCCTCTTGAATTTAGTTTGCATGCAGAAAAAGTTAGTGTCACTTTGTCATTTCTAAACAAAAATCCATTAATTTTAATAGCTTGTATCTGTGACTTGTCAGGAGTAGGAACTCTCTAGGAGCACTTATGCTGCTTATATTGCCTTGGTGACACAAAGCTGACATCTGCCCTTTTGCCTCTTCTCTTCCCTCCCTTGTCTGCAGGAAAATTGGCTGCAGCCTGAGGATGCCCTGTGGCTTTGCCTGAATCAGGGAGTTTTGGTATTTTCAGAGCTATAACACTCAAGACAACAGGGAGACAC
This sequence comes from Sparus aurata, assembly GCF_900880675.1. Classification (NCBI taxonomy): domain Eukaryota; kingdom Metazoa; phylum Chordata; class Actinopteri; order Spariformes; family Sparidae; genus Sparus; species Sparus aurata. Next base: position 18,908,971 of record NC_044194.1, on the reverse strand, counting down.
ATTGCCTGGCAGGTAAGGACAGTGACATTTTGATTCCTGTTGCAATCTGTAGAAGGACTGCACAATTAATTGCCTCTTCAAGTCATACAATTAGACGATCTCTTTGTTCGTGTCAATAGTTCTCATAGCATGTAATTTGCAGGGAGCTCTGTTGCATTAAATTAATGCTTTTAGTTTCCTCTCTAAGTTACTGTACATTAGAAAAAGATAATGCAGTTTTCAACCTCTTTATGTGCTGAGGGAGTTTTTTCCTTTCTCTTTCTCAAAGAGCTCTGTCTGGGTTTGGAACGTTGCTGTTGTGAGCCATTGAGACATGAGTAATATTGGATTGTACAAATAAACTCCAGCACCACAGGGTAACATAACATCACATCAATAGTATGCAACCACCTGCAGAGTCACCACAACAAGAGAAAACAAAAGGCATTCTTGACAAAAAAATCAACATCTTCAAACTTGCTATGCTCTGATGTGTTCATTCTGATAGCTTTACATAATATTTGAAGGAAACTTCATATTTGACTTGTTAGTCATCTTTGCACAGGGAGACCAGATGGCCCAATTGTGTTCAGTTTCTGCCCTTGCTGCCCAGGCTGAAGTTGGTTGATTCTTAGCTTTTGTGCCTGTCCCTCTATAAATCTTCCTTTCTGTTACCAGTATGCTCATGCTTTGGCACAGAAGAACAACTACAAAGTAGTCACATTTGTGAACCTCAGCCTGTAAACTTGGCTGTTGTGGAGGTGGATGTGTGTGTGTCTATCTGTGACTTAGTGTAGGTCTATGCTGAACACACTTTGTATTTGAGTAAAGTCTCTCCATTACAGCTTATACTCAGTAGCCTAAAATGCATTGTGTTGTTTTGTATCCATGACAGAGGGAAAGGGGTGGTCAAAACATGCCTAGGTATGTCTGTATGTCTCAGTACCATAATAATAATAATGATGTTTTTATTTTGATTACGTTTATTTCAAGCCAAGTTCAAATGCTTCAGTTGTTACGAAATGATTCGTTTTAGTATACTTGTCATCATCTCTTGCTGGGAAATGATTTCATCCTTTCTGACTTCATGACCAAGGTATTTCAAAATTGTAGCTTAAAGTCACCTACAAAAGCTCAGCAGCTATTTTTGGCCATGTTTTGCCTGCTTTTGTTCTGTTTTGGCAGTTATTACCACTTCTCCTTTGATGGCTCAGACTGGTATGTTGTGTTGTTTCAGTAAGTCCCTCTGTATTTAATGTCAGCATGGTTGTCATTTCACATTCACAATACATATTTTCATTCCTTTTTCTCCTCTTCTCCAAGACACACTTGATCTGTTTTGTTTGTTGTTGTGTCTTGCAAACATGTTTTATTTCTGTGGTGGATGTCAGTTGGATTTTGCATTGTTTCTGGTACTGAAAACTAGGGTTACACCTATTGTCAGGGCCAATATTAAGCATTTCTCCATTTATTGGTATCTGGGATTTTATTATGTCGGATTGCTGATAAAATAAACTTTTTAAAAATGTGCTGTTTTGACTCTGATGCAGCATGTGTCGTCCATAACAGTGTCTGATTGGTTACACGTCACTATTATTAGCCTATCAACACTGAGTAATCTGAATCATCTGCAAAGTATGAAATAACCTAAGGCTATCAAATAAATGTATTGGAGAGAAAGTATGATGTAGCAGAAAATAGAAATTCTCAAGTAAAGTACGTGGAAATTGTACTTAACAACATCACAAGTTACAATACTTTGGTTCATTCCATCACTCGTTTTTTGAGACAAAGATTTTTATTGCAAATGAATATCGGTCCCAAATATTGGTTTATCAGTATCCTTGATTTCTAATGATTGGTATTGGCCCTAAAAAAGCCATATCGGTTGACCCATACTTACAATATTACGCATCTGCAGTATAGTATCTTTATCTATCTACTTCTGTTAAACTATGTCTAGTGAATATTATATAAAAAATGTTTTTTTTATGGGTTTCAGGTTTAATTTCAGAAACGTTTTGTCTGCTTTTCCAGTTTTAATTTTGATTCCTGAATAAAATTGAACCCATCATTATGAAGATTTAGACATTTATGTGATGGTGAAATTTAAATCTATTTTTGTCACTTAAAGTATTTCGAATTGAATGATAAAAGTGCTAAAGTTCACTGTTTCAACATACAAAAGTTTAGTGTCAGGATACTGTAAACAAATACTGTAGTAGTGAGGCGCATCATGAGGTCTGTCATGATTCCAAGGCCCAATTAGCACCTCAGCAAAATCCCACATTTGTCTTTAGATGGACTTTAAAATGGCTTGAGCATAATTGGACTTGCCAACACTTAGGCTGAGTCAAGGCCAGCCGCCACACATTGCTCTGTGTTCACAGGCTCCCACAGATGCCATAGACTTGTGAAGGATCGAGGTGATCTTGAGGGGGGAGTTAATTTCAGTGGGCTGTTTTTGACATACTTATCTTCTAAATGCTGATTCTCTGATAGTGAGGGCATTAACTTTAATGTGCTCAAGAGGTTGCAAGAATGTGGCTTCCATATCTCCTCTTGGTTTCCTCTTGTGAACTTAATTACTGAATTTTGGGATGGGGGGACGGCGGTGTCTCGGGTAATGATTATTCACAAATGTATGATAGCAGCAGGGATTAAGTCAGAGTTGAATTACTGCTGTCAAAGTCAACGTGTGTGCTGTAGTGCAACAGTATTTATGCACACAGTTTGTTAGAGATTGCAAAGAAAGAAAAAATCCACAACACATGATTATTTGCAAGGAAGACTTAATGCTTTTGTTTAAAGTGTCTCTGCATGCTTCTGGTCATTGCTGTCAGTGCTTTTATGTTACCAGAAGCATCTTACAATCTTTAACCAGTCTATGCAGAAATGTAATATGCCCAGTGTTGGCTTGTTTTGGCTACCGGAAGGAATGCAAATCGATTGTTAGCAACATCAGCATGCTATTCAAAGCAAATTAGCATTGTTTGCATGCGACTGCTTAAGACTGAACCCGTGAGATTGTTACATTGAAAATCTGATGTATTAGATTTACAAATATCTTTTTCTTTTCATCCAGACGTGTATACATACATAATGATTAATTTGCAGCTACAAATGCAGAATTCCCCATTACAGCTCAAATACTATCCAACTGAGTTTCATTCCATCCTGCTATTACACTTCCCTCTCATTCCTTTGTCTCCAACAGCTTTCTGTGTACAAACATGCAGTAAAATACAAAAAACTGAACACACAACAAATGAATGCTCAAGTCAAGGCCCATCAACTCCCCTCGTTTTGAACTAATCCCTTTTAATACGATTGTTCGAACTAATGCAGTGTTAACACTTTAACTGTAACCTCATCCCTTTTTGTGAACAATTTTCTTGTTTTAGTTTGTAAGTGTTATGACAAATACAAGTGCAAGGGTAGCATTTATTTAAAATCTAGCTCCCATCATTTATATGACATTTAGGACATTCAGGTGACAGGCAGGCTACTGCAGTAATAGCACAGCTTGTCATGTCAAACAGCAACATCACACTAACATAATCCTGTTTTTATGGACACCCATATATTACGTCTTCCACACTTGCAGACTCTGTAGCTTAGATTGATTTGATTATAGACATGTTTAATAGTTGGAATTATAAAGCAGCTCTAATATATTTCCAGACCATCAGTGCTGGCAAAAAAGCAGTATTACAGTTTAGGAAAAAGAAAAAATGGTAGATTTTGAGTTGATATGAATATATAGAACAGAAAGCAAAATGGGAAATATGTGAATTAAAATTCTTTCTTCTGCCAAATTTTCTGACAAAGGACAAAAAATGGGGATCTCAAAGTCCTCAAACTTCCCCTTCAGAAAAACATTTATTTTTGACACAATAATTTCATCTAAACACACATGTGTGACAAAGTTGCAATGCTGCTTAGCAAAATACATCTCTGTATTATAAGTACTGGAAGGCACATAATCTACAGTAAAATTAGGAGGATATAACAGTTTATCAACCTTGGGATTAGCAGTGTAATGTTTTATATGAAGAATGTGTAGCTATTAGATTACAAAGATTTATTTTATAGATTAATAATAAAGTATTAGTTTTCGCAACAGCTTTCTTGGCAATGTCTGCCAGTCCATGTACTACATTCTGCTTATTTCTTATATAATTCAGCACCAGAATACAGTGGCATCCTGTTTTTTGTGAGAGTCACCCAACGATAAAAGATTGCCTTATAAAATGCTTAATCTGTTGTAGCCTTGTGTGCATCTGCAAGCACACTGAAGAGATTAAGATTTTATCATCTGATACGAGTGGTTGAATATAAGCTTCGTTTCCGATAAAACCAGAAAAAAAAAATTTGTTCACCCCTAATTTTACGAGACTTTTTATGTTCTGTGGCTTTTCTACACAGGCCAAAGTGTAGTGTTTTCATCCCTGTGGAGTTTCTGGCCACTCTGAAACTGTGTGTATTGACTGGCAGTGTGTATGATCCATCAAGATTACACACTGTTGACTCATGGAAGCTCTTTAAGTTAGTCATCTTATTGATCGCTGCATTTCCCCGCTGTGATTGTCCTTGATAAATGGATTAGGATGTACCCTGTGCTTTTTGCCTCTAGGGTTACCACTTCAACAGTGCTCACTAAACGTGCCCTTGCTATCTTGCTCCAACAGTAAACAATGTAAAGTTTTCCCATTACGACCCAATTGATGAGGTTAAAATCAATTAAGCCATAGAATGTATCTACATTACAGGAAATGTAGCTTGAAATTGGAAAAAGATATACATTGGATAGTGGTCTTTCCTTGAAGCCCATCATGTCAATGGAGCCAAGGTCAGTGGAGATCAATAAATGAGCGTGTGTCTGCAACATGTATTCCCATCACAATCCTGCTTTGCCTTGCTCTCTCTCAATCCCTGACTTTCCCTTAAGGCCTTACTAAGTGGACTGTGGAAACCAGCAGCTGTTGGAGTTCCTATCAGAGCACCTCAGAGAGTGAAAGTGAATTTCACTAAGGGAGTCAGGAGTCTGAGACGTCAATATCAAATGATGTATGGGTCATTTCTCCGCTGCATTTCTTTGACTTTCATTTTCTTTCTTAGTCATGGTGAACCTCAGAGGGACGTCTACAGTTTATTTGAGTTACACATTTGGGCATATACTATTCAGTTATGATTTGCCTGAGTATTTGCCTAATGTAAGGAACTACTCAACAGCAAGTTCTCACATGGCAAGCCTGGTTACAATTACATTAGAATAAGCCAACAAACCAAATGCCAAACCGGCTTGATAAACAATATGGTTTTCATTAGAGTTCACTTTATAGATTGTCTGTGTGCTAAAGTGTTTAAATAAGCAGACATAACAACTTTTAAAAGTTATATCCTTAAGCACAGGAAAAAAGTTTCCCTTTTTAGATTTTGATTTACCTTCCTTTAAATCTTCAAATTTTAAATTAAGAGTTTATTTTAGGAAAATATCTCTCATGGCCTTCAGCCCAACACCTACCACGTGTTGAAATATTTATTTGCTTTCTCTTGCCATTAACAAAATGGAAGTGGTAAAATGACATCAGTATGACCTTCTAGGCCAAGTGGCAGTCTTGGTGGATTTAGCCAGCTTATTCAGAATGGTTTGAGAGGGGTGGGTAACAGTCTCCCTTAAATTCCACCAAGCTGTGACCCCCCATCCCTTCCACACTGGCTGCTATAGTTATCCCAGGCTGTTTCCACTTAGTTATGGCAGGAATGTGCCATTGCATGAGAAGAGGTCATTGCTCCTGACAGCCTGCCATGGCTCTTCCCCAGTCCTTAGTCAAGACTGCCAAGATATGGACATGCTTTCCCACGCATGCAACCACCCTCCCGTTCATCAATGAAGAATGTGATTATTATGCAGCAAACTTAACTTTGCTTGATCCAGGCTATTTAGAGGAAGTATCAGTGTTATATTTTTCTTTAAAGCTCTACTTACACATGCAGCCTGGTTTTTAGATAGATCTATGCTCCAGTTTGTTTGTTTTTTATCATAAATTAATAAACAGTTTATACTCAAATCAACCTTAGATCTCCATGGTCTCATTGTGTTATTTAATATTATTATCTCACAAGTGCTCAACAGCTCAAGTGATGGTAATGTCGGTTGATCAGGCAAATTACTTTGGTTCAGACTGAAAGATCCCAACATCTGTTCTATTAATTGCCATGACATTTTCAACAGATATTCAGTATCACTGGAGGATACATTCTGATGACTTTGGTGATCCCCTGAGCTTTCTTCCAGCTGATTCAAGTTTGTTTTACTTATCCTGTCAAATATCTCAACTTCTACATCATGGATTGGCACAGAATTAGAGATATCTTTGGTGGCCATATAGCCTCTCATGAAGGCCTACACTACTCCTCAAAAATGACACAAAGTTTCCCTGAATGTATTGCACTGCAATCGCAACAATGAAAGGAAGTAGGGCTGGGTGATAAATCGGCAAAGTTGATTAATTCGAGTTTTTGGTTTAGGACGATTTTAAAAAATGAAAATCGTTTTTTTTATTTAACTTGCTTCGCCGCCGCTCCTTACGGGCTCCCGTAGTTCATTGTGGGCTCCGCCCTCCCTGCATTGACTTTCCACAGAGAAATAAACACAACATGCAGCGAGCCAAGAGTTCGTTCCTAAAAAGTCACTGTCTTGTTAGTAGTTTCGTTCTGTAGCGTCGGACCTCGAACAAACCACCGTCCGCTGCAAAGTTTGTTCAAAGGCTTTTGCAACTAAAGGCAGCGGACCGACCCATTTATTTCAGCATCTCAAACAGACGCATGTATCACAGTGGGACACTTGCTGTTCACTATGAGAAAACTGCGGCATCCCACAAACACCCACTATAAAGCAGCCAACATTAGCGGAATCATGTAATAATT